>NW_024070198.1:13359594-13597757 GCF_014754425.2 Oryx dammah
GGGCAGGAGGGGATGGGGGCAGGAGGGGATGGGGGACAGGAGAGGATGCGGGCGCAGGAGAGGATGGGGGCAGGAGAGGATGCAGGCCGGGCGCTGCTCCAAGGGAGTAGTTGCTGGTACAGTCGAAGCGTCTCCATGGCCTCCTGGAGCACTGCCTCCAGATTCACCCCCCCGGGGACCAGAGAAAGGGCTGCTCTGAGCTGAGACCACGCTCACACGCCTGGACCAAACCTCAGCCAGTGTTTCCTTGGAGCCCTGCTCCCACCATGATCCCCTCTTCTCTTCCACTGAGTGCAGAGCTCTGTAAGATGCACACAGGCAGCTCCGGTGAGAACACACAGCTGTTTACTCAGAGCTGGTCAGTCGACAGAGTCACCACTGTCACTCAGGTTTGGCGGGGAGCCCAGGCCAGCGGGGCAGGGGAATGCTCCCAGGTGGAAAGAAAAGGCTGGGAGTCATGGATTGGAGGCTGGAGGCTGGTGGCCGTGGCTGCCTCCCCTCTCTGCTCCACTGGGTCCACAGAGAACGATTGTGGGGTTTCCTGGGAGGGGCTTGGACTGGGTTGGAGAGTTCTCTGTCCAGCCCTCCCAGGCTCACTTCTAATCTATTTGCTCCCCTCAACTTCTCCTTCAAGCAAACCACCAGTGCAACCTGCCCCCACCCACCCACGGGCCCTGGGCCTCGGGCTGCAGAGGAAAGGGGTAGGGGCTCTGTCCTCCTGCCCCCCCCGCCCCCGAGCCCTGAGCCCTCCTCCTTCCCCAGAGCAGATGTTTCTCCACACGGTGCTGTGCAAGGGTGTTTGTGCCCCTGGTCAGGTCTGTGCCATCGCCTTCCCCACCACCCTCTGGGACCTGGAGTGTGGAGGGCTGCAGAGACCTTAGGGCTGCCTGGGGACCCTGGGCTGTGGGCCTCCCTGGTGACGGGGACACTGAGCACCTCCATCTAGGAGAGCCTTTGTCTGAAAGCACCACCACCCACCACCCTCTTCCCCATCGTGTCGCTGGGTCCACCACGATCTGGGTCACAGCTAGTTCCTCACGGGGAGCCCCCCCATCACTGCCCCATCTCTCTGTCTCCCAGCCATCCCTTCCTGACAGTACTGCCTGTTCGTGGACTGGGGCACAGACTGGGCAGAGTGGACCCCTCCTGCTAACCCCGCAGCTGGTGCAGGGTGCAGGCTGTGGGTGCCGGCTGGTGCTGGCCTCGTACCCCTTATCTAGACCAAGCACTCCCCCTCCCTCCACTCCCTCTTTTGCTCCGAGGGGTCCAAGAAAGCCTCGCTTTGTTCCCAACTGGGGCGGGGACTGGGAGATCCCAGCAAGTGGCCCCTCCTCTCCCAGCATCCCCTCCTGCACTTAGTTTTTCCTAGGAATAAGAGAATGTTCTGAGGGGGAAACCTTTAGTTCTCTATAAATAACTTTTAATCTGAGAAGAATGGGGAGACTTTGGGGAGAGTCTTCACAGAGAACTGACATTGGCTGACTTATGTCTTGTCAGGAAAGCAAGAGTTTGGCATTTTCATCTCCCACAGGCTGAAGCAACCTCTCCACCTCACTATGGCTGATAAGGCTGGGGAAAGCTCAGACATTCAAGGGATTGCAGGGTGCGATACACAAGTGTCCACAGATAAAGTAGATCAGATGGGGAACAGTGACTGAACTGATTATAAAATTACTAGACGGATTTCTCCCTGTGGCTCTAATCCACATGACTAGAAGGAAAATCCAAGAGAAAAATTACTCTCCTGACGAAACCACCTCAAATGAAACACTTGCTTGCATATTTGTTTAAATATTATTGTCAACAGCCTGATAAAATTTTTATAAAACAATGTTTGTGGTAGACAGATATAACACTTGAATCCAGACAACATCATTTGACATCCTATTTGATCCAGTTATAACTAGAGCTGAATAAATCCTTGAAACTCCCAGGTATTCAAATAAATAAATTACCTTTCAGCCAGTTAGTTTGAGATGAGCTTCTGTCATTTGTACCCAATAGAATCTAGGATAAACAAATATTTGAATAAAATTGGTACTTTTGTTAATTCTCTTTGGACTATAGACATAAATGGACTTATGTGAGCGTACTTGTAATTCATAACACTAAGAAATAGAAAATAAATGGAGAAGTGATTATAGATTTTTATAATCCTTCATCTGCAAAAGCTTTGTTAAATTTCATTTTCCTTACAATTTTTCTTAGCTTTTAATGTTTAATTTTTCTTATTATGTGTACATGGGACAAAAGCATGTTTAACAAAAAAGGTCAAGGTCCTACTGTATTTTGAAAAACTTTTACGTTCCAGGCAAGGCAGGTTCTACTTGTTCTTAGAAAGGAAGAAACTTTGACATAGATTTAAGGCCAATGTGTGAAAGAATAGATTTTAAAACAACTCTTTATAAAATATGAGGGGAAAGGAGCAAAGAAGATTACATTTGTGATTAATTATGGTAATAGTACAAAACTAGGGTCAATTAAACATTTGTCTAGCACTGATGCCCCCTTATCCTCAATACACACACACACACACACACAAAGCAGTTACTCAGCTCAACAGGTTCTAGGACACTAGATTAAATTTAAATAGTACCTAAAATGTATATGAGAATTTTATGATAGCTCCCAGTATTCATCAAAAAATGAACAAAAAACTTATCTTTACTCTCTCAGCAATACGTGAACCATAAACTTCCAGATGTTCAAGCTTGTTTTAGAAAAGGCAGAGGAACCAGAGATCAAGTTGCCAACATCCGTCGGATCATAGAAAAATCAAGAGTGTTCCAGAAAAACATCTATTTCTGCTTTATTGACTATGCCAAAGCCATTGACTGTGTGGATCACAAGAAACTGGAAAATTCTGAAAGAGATGGGAATACCAGACCACCTGACCTGCCTCTTGAGAAATCTGTATGCAGGTCAGGAAGCAACAGTTAGAACTGGACATGGAACAACAGACTGGTTCCAAATAGGAAAAGGAGTATATCAAGGCTGTTTATTGTCACCCTGCTTCTTTAACTTCTATGCAGAGTACATCATGAGAAACGCTGGACTGGAAGAAGCACAAGCTGGAATCAAGATTGCCGGGAGAAATATCAATAACCTCAGATATGCAGATGACACCACCCTATGGCAGAAAGTGAAGAGGAACTCAAAAGCCTCTTGATGAAAGTGAAAGAGGAGAGTGAAAAAGTTGGCTTAAAGCTCAACATTCAGAAAATGAAGATCATGGCATCTGGTCCCATCACTTCATGGCAAATAGATGGGGAAACAGTGGAAACAGTGTCAGACTTCATTTTGGGGGGCTCCAAAATCACTGCAGATGGTGACTGCAGCCATGAAATTAAAAGACGCTTACTCCTTGGAAGGAAAGTTATGACCAACTTGGACAGCATATTCAAAAGCAGAGACATTACTTTGCCAACAAAGGTCCGTCTAATCAAGGCTATGGTTTTTCCTGTGGTCATGTATGGATGTGAGAGTTGGACTGTGAAGAAAGCTGAGTGCCGAAGAATTGATGCTTTTGAACCGTGGTATTGGAGAAGACTCTTGAGAGTCCCTTGGACTGCAAGGAGATCCAACCAATCCATCCTAAAGGAGATCAGTCCTGGGTGTTCTTCGGAAGGAATGATGCTGAAGCTGAAACTCCAGTACTTTGGCCACCTCATGTGAAGAGTTGACTCATTGGAAAAGACCCTGATGCTGGGAGGGATTGGGGGCAGGAGGAGAAGGGGGCGACTGAGGATGAGATGGCTGGGTGGCATCATGGACTCGATGGACATGAGTTTGAGTGAACTCTGGGAGTTGGTGAGGGACAGAGAGGCCTGGCGTGCTGCAATTCATGGGGTCGCAAAGAGTCAGACACGACTGAGCAACTGACCTGAACTGAATTGAACTCCCTCTTATAACTCCACTGAAATAAGAGTAAACAGATTCAACTTAAAAGTTCAACCATAAAGAAAAATAAAAGTGGCAGGGAGACAACAGCAGTAAGAGTCTGGAAGCACAGAGCACTGGATTTGAGCTCCCCGTGTCATACAAATTTCCACTGGCGATTTTGCAATGGGAGGGAGCCTCAAGGGGGAGGGGACACACACATACCTACGGCTGATTCATGTTGATGTACAGCAGAAACCAACAGAACAGGCACTTCCCTGATGGTCCAGTGGCTGAGACTGCGCTCCCATTGAAGGTGGCCTGGGTTCGATCCTGGTCAGGCCCACCATCGTGATCGGGTGGGTGGAGAACTGGGGGAGTCAAGGCAAGTCTGAACACAGAGTGGCTGGAATCTATATCCCCTTGCCACTGGCTGAAGACTGGAGGTTTACTCCCTGGAGATGCTTATTCAGCAAAGCTCTGGACTCGGGGCCCCAGCCTCCCCTGGAGGTGGTAAGGCTGTGCTGAAAGCAGGGGAACAAGTGAGAATCGATATACCAACAGTGTGAGCCTCTTGCCCATACTGGGAGTTAATTTAGGGTACAGCTTTCAGGCTGCCTTTACCTTCTTTCTGCTCATTATTACATGTTTTGAATTTTTTTTACAATGACATGTATTAATTACGTATGTAAACTAAATTCAGGAGGTAAATTACTTCCAAAAGACATATCAGACCTAAAGAATGTGTTGCTTTGCTCCAACAAAGCAATGACATCTTGAAGAGCAGCTAAATTGGAGTGACCCTCCGATGAAGTTGATAATCCACTGTTATTCACCAAGATCCAACTGTCCTTTGCAGACTTAACTGAACAATCCTTTAGAGAGCAATTGGGGTTAAGATTGCACAACTGATAAATATCTGACCATAATTCAAACCCATTTGCTGGGCCCCAAAGTCTAAGCAAAGGTCTCGCGCACGCATAAGACCTCTGTATCGAGTTGTCACTCACAAGTCTTGACTGGCAGCTCTATCACTAGAAATTCAGAGAAGGCAGTGGTAGCCCACTCCAGTAATCTTGCCTGGAAAATCCCATGGACGGAGGAGCCTGCTAGGCTGCAGTCCATGGGATCGCGAAGAGTCGGACACGACTGAGTGACTTCACTTTCACTTTTCACTTTCATGCACTGGAGAAGGAAATGGCAACCCACTCCAGTGTTCTTGCCTGGAGAATCCCAGGGATGGGGGAGCCTCATGGGCTGCCGTCTATGGGGTCACACAGAGTCAGACACGACTGAAGCAACTTAGCAGCAGCAGCACTAGAAGTTAGCTACTCACTTTTTGGTAAGAGAATACATTAAAAAAAAAAAAAATTACCCTCTTCCAAACATTAAATGAACTGTAAGGTGGATACCAAAGTAAGAACCATTCCTCCTGCGATACCTGGAAGATCTCTGATGATGTTTGAATCATGACCGGCTTTCCAGACGGCGGTTTGGTAACCAATCAACATCCTTAACGGCCCAGACGGGCGAGAGCGGCGGGTCTGCAGAGCGGCCGAGTGTCCACAGCGCTCCGGCTTCACCCCAGGTCCTCAACCGGGTCCCGCAGCCACGCTTGGAGGCCCTGCTCCCCGGACCCGGACGGCAGAGCCTGGCAGAGTTCAGGAGGCGCTGAAGCGCCAGGAGAGACTGTGACCACGACAAATTCACTTACAAGCTGCCCACTGAGGGTGGGAAGAGCTTTGACTCTGTGGCCAAACTGCAGAAGGCGAGGAGCTCGGAGGAAGCGCGGAGGGTTTCACCCCGGAGACGGTGCACCAAGGCGAGAGCCATTGACGGGGAGGATGTGGGCACGGAGAAGGCCCAGGATGCTGACAGCAACTCAAGACATTTCGGGACAGTTTCTGGTTGTTCCTCTGCAGATAACAGCAGGTCGTCTAAAACAACCTCACACAACGGGGCTGCAGGTCCTCTTCACAAGCGGTGGAGAGAGTTCAGAGGCGAATCCGCCGAGGGCGAGCTCAGGCCTTTCCGCTGCAGAACTGGGCAAAGAAAATGATCAGGGATAAAGAAAGGACATACGTAATGATAAAAGGGTCGATTCCCCAAGAAGCCGTAACAGTGTTTAAGAGGGATGGACCTAACAACAGAGTCAAAATTTGTGAGGCAAAGATGAATAGAATTACAAGGAGAAATAAATCAATCCACGATGATTCCAACACCCCTCTATAAGAAATGGACAGATCCAGCACTCACAAAATCAGTAAAGATGTAGCTGACATGAAGAGCACCATCATCGATTGTATCTGTCGACATTTATAGATTACTTCATCCCAACAAATGTAGAGTATATATCTTTATCAAGCTCTCATGGAACATTCACTGAGACAGACTACATTCTGGGGCAGAACACGGACTTTAACAAATTCAAAACAACAGAAATATAGAGTATACTCTGCACCACACTGGAATTAAACTAGAAACCAAAACAGAAAGATAGCTGGTAAACCTCCAAATAGCAGAAAATTAAGTAATATAGTTGATACATAAGTAAAAAAACAAGTCTCAAGAGAAATTTTAAAAAGGTTTATGAACTAAATGAAAATACAACTTGTAAAAACTGGTAGGACCAGTAAAAGCAATACTAACAATATGGAAAATATACAGCATTGAAGGCATTATTAGAAAAGAAAGATCTAAAAAAAAAAGAAAAGATCTAAAACCTAAATTTCCACCTTTGTAAACTAGAAGACTAAATGCAAACTAAATAGAAGAAAGAATAAAAATGAGGGCAAAGAGCAATGAAACTGGATATAGGAAATCAATAGAGAATATCAAGGAAACCAAAAATGAATTATTATTGTATGCCTTTACAGCTATAAGCTTCCCACCTAGCACTGCTTTGGCTATATCTCATATATTTTGATATGTTGTATTTTTATTTCCATTTTTCTCATGCTATTCTCATTTCCCTTGTGGTTGCTTCCTTGACCTGTCGATTATTTAAGTGTATGTTGTTTAATTTCCATATATTTGTGAGTTTTCTATTTTTCTTCTATTTCTAGTTTTATTCCATTGAAATTAAAAAAGGTACTCTGTATGACACCACATAAAAGATAGAGTCTCAGCTAGGATGATGAGGAAGGGAAAGAGGAGATGGGCTTGAGAAATATTTAGGACATCAAATAGGCAAAGTGTTTTGGTTGGTTGTATGTAAATGGTAAGAGAGGGAAAGGAGAGGACGACACCCTGGGTGACCAGGTGGGTAATATTCTGCCTAATTAGAGGTTCCCCTGCTGACTTTCCTCTGGTGTCCATTCCTTTGTCATCACAAGATGGACTGAAATATGTAATTATCTGTGTGCTTATTTATTTAGTGGTAGTCTGTCCCTCTAGGCTGAAAATGCAGTGGAATAGAACCATGTCTGGTTTTGTTCTTCCTTATACCACTAGCACTAAAGTGAGAGACATGTAGTCAGCACTGAATAAAAACTGTCCAAAAAATATACAGAATGGGAAAGGGAATACACAGGAAGAAAAGATATTTTAAGGGGTTCCTTTTTGGATGTGGTGAGTTTGACAGACTGTGCAAACATCCAGGTGGCAGTTGGAAATGAGTCTGAAAACTCAAAAGATTTGCTTTGGAGATGAGGATTTGAGAGTTACCAGCATTTAATGAAAGCCTGAAAGTGAGAAGAGCATTAGGAGCAGGCCCTGATAAAGTTCAACATTTGAGAGGATTTACTTCCTTCTACTTCTTGCCTTCTGGAAGGGCACCTTCACTGTCCCCTGGCAGCTCATGGAGCAGGCATATGACAGTTCCAGGGAGAAGCCACCCACACCTTCACGACCTTTCCAGGGAGACATCATATGACATCATAGAATATCTCGCCCCACTCTGTTCTCCCCAGTTCTTTAAACAACCCTTGATTTTCAGATAATTCTGTTCCATAAAATCTCCCTGCACCGGACCATGGAACAGCAATTATTCTCAATATCCTGGACATGAAATAGGAAATTGCTAGTCTGCTTAAGCAAAATGTAGAAATCGTACTCTTTTCCATTTCCTTTTCCAGCTAGATACCTTTGTTTGTTGTCTGTCCACCCTTAAGGCCAAATTAGGCCTGTGTTGACACAAATACCTGTTTTCTATTACTACTTGGTTTATAATTTGTTTTGTTGACTGTGTGTTCAGTCACAGCAGGGTCTGTGTACTTTAACCTGGTGCCGACCTTGAAGGAATCACAGGCTATGTCAGGTAGGGTGATGGGACTTCCTGGCTTTCCTAGTACCAGTCTGTTGAAAATATTCACTCTATAACCCAATGACATGTCAAACTTCAGGTTTTGCTTCAGATAATGCTCATCAAGGAAGGATCCAGGTTCCTCCTGCCTGTCCTCTCTGACATAATTAGTTATACTGGCTTTATCCTCACACTTGTCATCTCAAGGACAGGGATGGTTATCCCACCACCAAGGTTTGTGTCCCCAGGAAGATGGGGCAGGAGGAGGGGGAACAAAGGATAAAAGAAATTTCCTGTACTAAGTCTTATCATTTCATCTCAGAATGGAAGTCCTCCCTAGTGGTTTCTACCTGCATTTCATTGACCTCCTGCAGCTAAAAGGGGGCAGAGATCAAGACTGTAGGTTTTACAGCTTCTATGATAAAGCTTGGAAGGAGATGGGTGAAATGAAAGCTGAGAATTGCCAATCAAGTCTTTTACATTTAAAATGAGCGTTCATTATTATGTCTGCATATTTCCTAAAATCCTGTGAACATATCTTAAGCTAATTTACTCATGCTGATGTTGATTTCTATTTGCATAATTCTTAGAGTAATCTTATTTCAAAAATTTCCACTCTGTAATATATGAAAAATATTACCCATCCTTTTTTATTTTCAGTTTTGATGTCAAAAGTGAGCTAGAAAAGGAATTGAAAATATTTCTAAATAGATGCTAGTTCTGGGTGAATAAGATACTTTTTTTTCCACATGTTATTTCTTAAGTTAGTTCCAAGAATTTTTGCCAGTGCTGGCAAGAATTTCTTTGGTTAGCAAGCAACAGTACTGAGGACAATTTTGCCTGTCTTTCCATATTTGTGCCTGCTTGGCACATTGCATAAAAATAGGAACTGATGCAGCTGTGAAGTCAGGGAACGGGTTTTATGTATAGACTTTTTCACGGACAACTGCTTTGTCTCCCTCTGGTGGATAAATGTATCTTTGCAACATCAGCGATAATTCTCAGGCCCGGTTTTAATTCAGGATGTCCAGTGGTGCAATAATCCCAATATATGCTGGACGTGCGCACTCCACACACACTCTCTCTCTCTCTCTCCCTCTCTCTCTCTCTCTCGCTCTCTCTCTCTCTCTCGCTCTCTCTCACTCACTCACTCACTCATTCACTCAGACTGGTCCCAGGGCAAAACTGTCAAGTAATTTCAGCCTGATTTTGATACTCTATGTGTTTACCAAAAACCTTCTCACATATTTTCTCATTTAATTCAAGAACTTATTAAAATGAGTATTCCCTCTTCCCATGAGTACAAACATTTGCCTGAGAACACAGAGCTCTAGCATAGCTTAGGGGCACACAGACCCTGACTTTCCCTGCGTCTTTTTGCTCATTAAATCTTACATTGCCAGAACTGGTTTCCTTCTCAACTTGCAATCTTTTCCAAAAAACTTTCTCAGATTCCCACTGACAATAGACTGGTTTTCGTTATTAAAATAAGATCAAGTTCTGCCTCTCACAATGGTTGACCGGATGGTTCTGCACCCTCACCGAAAACAACTAGAAAAGTGCATACTAATGAAAGAGTGAAAAGGCAAGCTAGGGAGTGATAAATAATATTTGCAATGAATATAACTGATGAAAGAACTCAGATCAACTCTTAGGACTCACTAAGCAAAAGACTGGCAGTAAAATAAAAAATAAAAAACAACAGGAGATTTCTTAAAAGGGAATATTGAAATAGTAACTATACAAAATGTAGCTCATCTTCACTAAGTATACAAAGAAATACAAATTAAAACTACAAAGTATTCAGATTAAAACTACAAAGTATTCTGCCATACCCTTCAGAATGGTAAAAATTGAAAAGACTAACAATGCTAAGTGTTGGGGAAAAATTACAACTCTCGTACCCCTCTCCACCCCACCACTGGTGAGGTGGGGTGGGGAGGGATATGAGAGATGGCATTTCCTAAAGATGAAGATACATGGATATCTATGACACAGCAATTTCATTCCCACCTTGACCCACAGAAGGGCATATAAGTGTGAACCCAAAGACATGTTTAAGAACATTTATGGCATTACTTATAAATAACCAAAAACTGGAAGCCTAAATGTCCTTCAATAGTAGAATGAATAAATGGTGATATAGTCATACAATGGAATTCTGTATAACAATGAAAGTGGAAAAAACTATAGCTACATACATGCTAAATGGGTAATCTAACATGAAATTTTGCACAAAGTCAGGCACAAGCAAAGTATATTTGTAAATTTTCATTTATATAAAGCTCAAAGCAGGCAAAAGTAATCTATGGTCTTTCCATAGCTACCAATAAAATGGCTGTTTACAAACACAGTTCTCTAAAATTTTATCAGTTTAAAAGTGTTTTCCAGCTTAAAGGATCCATCATTGCCATTGAGGAGTAGGGTCTTAAATAAGACGTGAAAGATGTCCCCATAAGATTGCACAAAGAATGCAGCCCTCACAGGATCTGGAAAGTTTATTTGCAAAAATAATCAAAGCAAAGGCCCTTATTATACTGGTGGATGCAATGAAAGTTGACATGATAAAGGCCCTTTATGGACTGGGATCCCTTATGATAAACTCCCCTGAGAGCTAGAAGGGCCAGTCAGAGACTGTTCAGAATCCTAGTCTACTCAGGTGGCTTCCACATGTACACCACAGGAGTACCTTCCAGACTACAGAGATCAAGAAGAGTTTTCTCACTGATCAACAAACCAAGCTCTCGAAACGTAGAGCAAGATGCCTAAGAAGATCAGAATATTTATGTTTTAAAGGCTCAGGGAGATAATGCAAGTTCCTCTTGGAAAGGTGTCTGGGTTTCTCACTCCAGCAGACTAAAACCACCATGGGTGCTCAGAGCACTGGGGGGCCTATTCTTATGTGTGGAGCCCGGATGAACGTGTCTTCACTCATTAAGGAGTGGGGAAACCCGAGAAAGCTGTAACCAGCTGGGAGGAGCATTTTGACTCTATTTTCAGAACTAAAAGCTCTCACGTTATCTTCACTTTTATTCCAGTAAACTCAAAGCACCCAATTCAAGGAAAGACACCACCTTAACTTACCTAGGTACCCAGTCCAAACCTTTCCAGGTCTTTCAACTGGGCAGTCTTAGTGCAATTCACCTGAGCAGCCTTTCCAGTGTCTTCCAACTGGGAATTCAGGTACCTCTTCTTGAACGGGCTTCCCTTGTGGCTCAGCTGGTAAAAAATCCACCTGCAGTGCAGGAGACCTGAGTTCTATCCCTGGGCTGGGAGGATCCCCTGGAGAAGGGAAAGGCTATCCACTCCGGTGTTCTGGCTTGGAAAATTCCATGGACTGTACGGTCTGTGGGGTCTCAAAGAGTTGGACACGACTGAGCCACTTTCACGAACCATCTTAAGTTCAAGGAAAACCTACTGCTTATATAGCAAGGAGTTTACCAACCACTGAGTAAAACTCAAGAGTCGTCAACCAAGACAGGACAGATCCAGTCACTGAGGAGGTGGCTGCGCCTTCTCTAAAAGTTTCCATATGTCCTTTGAGTTTCCGTATGTCTCCTGACCTCCGTCTCCGGGTGACCTCTGACCTTCCTTCTCACTGTAGTTTTGCTGTCCTGTTGGCTTTAGTTTGCATTTCCCTGATGACTCATAATGTTGAGTATATCATGTGTTTGTTGACCGTATCTTTGAATGAAGCATCTACTGAGCTCTTTCCCAAATTTTTGTCTTATGAGTTTTTCATATATTCTTACATAGAACTCCTCTGTCTCATTTATGTATTTCCTCCCAGTCAGCAGCTTGCCATTTTCATTTCTTTTTTTCATTTTCTTTTCTTAATGGTGTCTTCTGAAGACAGTTTCAAACTTGAAAAACTTTAATATGCCCATTTTTTTCCCTTGGATGGTTAGTGACTTTTGTATCTTAAGAAATGTTTGCCTACCAAACTTTGAAAAGATTTTATGTTTCCCTGTAGAACTTTTACAGTTTAAGTTTTTAATCTTTAAATCTGTAGTCCTTTTTGAGTTAATTCGGTACATACTGTGAGATAAGAGTTAAGGTTCATTTCCCCTCCCCGCCCAATAAGGATATCCAGTGTTTTTGATCCAGTTGTTGAAAAGTCTACTCTTTCCCATCAAATACCATGATGCTTTTGTCGAAAATCAATTGAAATCAACATAGGGCTCTTTCTCTGGACTCTTTTCTCTTCCTTTGATCTATATGTCAATCTTAGGCCAGGACTCACTAGCTGGATTATAGTTGCATATAAACTTTGCTATTAGGAAGGATAAATTTGTTCTTTAGATGTACTTTAGCTATTCAGGGTTCTTTGTATGTCCATGCAAAATTTAAAATCAGCCTGTACATTTTTCCCCCGCCAAGCCTGTGGGAATTCTGACAAGCACTTCTCTAGAATCTATAGCTCAATGGAGAATGCATATCTTATACTGTCCTACAATCCATGAATATGAAGCCTTTGTACTTTTATTAGGGTCTTTCCTTTAGCAATGTTTTGAGGTTTTCAGCATACAGGTTCTGCACATTTAAAAAAATTTTGCCCCTACTTTTTTGGGGCTCTTAGAATTTTGTAGATGGCATAAATTGACTTGTTGACATAAAATTGACTTGTTGATTTACTTCCTGTAACCTTGATAATTCAGTTATTAGTAGTAGCACTTTGTAGTCCTGAGTTATTTTGGTGTGTGCTCATGCCATCTGTGAATGGTTTTGCTTTATTCTTCCCAATCTCTATTGTACTGACCAGGACCTCATTTACAAGTTTGAAAAAAGTAATGAGAACACACATCGTCATCCTGGTGCATCTATTAGGGTCAAAGTACTCATCAATATATTATCCTTACATATTATGTCACCAGTGTTCTTGCCTGGAGAATCCCAGGGACGGGGGAGCCTGGTGGGCTGCCGTCTATGGGGTCGCACAGGGTCAGACATGATTGAAGCGACCTAGCAGCAGCACCAGCAGGTATCTTTAAATTCCCTTTACTAGCTTGAGGGAGTTCCCTTCTATTCCTGTTTAATGAGAGCTGTTAGTAAAATGCTTTTACTCTACCTATTGAAATGATTATGTGGTTTTTACTCCTTAATTTTGTCACTATGGTAAATAATACTACTCATAAGTGATTTTCAAATATTGTACCAACCTTGCATTCCTGGGAGAATCCCATTACCATGTAATGTTGATATAGTACTCGCAAATCAGCTGTTTATTTTTTTATACATCACTGGATTCAGACTGCTAACATTTTGTTTAAGCCTTTCAGGACTCTTAAAAGGGTAATCGGTTTGGAGCTTTCTATACTTGAAATATCTTTTTTTGATTTTTTTTTTTGAGGTTGGTAGAAGGATAATGCTGAGCTCATAAAAGTGTTCCCTCTTGTCTTCTAAAATGTAAGATTGCTAAAATTTTACCCTTAAATGTCTGATAGAATTTACCATTGAAGCCATCTGGGTTTGGAATTTTGTGGAAAAGGGATTAATTCATTTTAAGACAGATTAAGGGAATATTCACATTTTCTATCTCTTTTCGTGTCTGTTCTGGTCATTTGTCTCTTTCAAGATATGTACTTCTTTCATCTAAGCTGTCATATTTGTTTGTATGTAACATCTAAACAAAGAGGACACAACCCAGACCTCCCTCTGGGTGAGGCCCAGTTCCTGACTACACAATGACTGTGTTACTAGGAGAAACTGGACCAGGTATTTAGGGGTGAGGAGCCATGACATCTGCAACCTGATGAAAGAGAGGGAGGGGAGGAGGGAGCAATGTGTGCAGAAAATGTGATTAAACTGGTGGATACAGTGGGGAGGGCACTGTACTATTTTCCAACTTTTCTCTAGATTTAAAAATTTTTCCAAAAAGAAGTTAAACAATATATTCATATTCCACAACCCAGTGATTTAAAGAAATAACCAGAAAACCACAAACAAACTCTGCACAAGGAGTTTTATCATGGATCAAAGTTTGAAAACACCCTAAACATCCCACAAAGAGGATCAGATAAACAAACTACAGTATAAGACATGAAAACTCAACAACAACAACAAATATCACAATTTTCCCAAGATTATCCAATATAGATAGACAATGGAAGGAAAAAGTCATAACACGGAATATACGACCCCAGTCTACATGGATGAGGAAAAGACTGCAAAGTAACAATGCAAAAAAAATAAAATAAACCCCAAAACCCATGGCTGTCTTGGAGTGGCGGGGTTACAGGTGAACTTGACGCTTCTTCATAATCCTCGTTCAGAATTTCCTGAAGGATTCCAGGTCTTCTCATCACTCCAGGGGCGAAAGGAAGGAGAACTTAAATTAAGGGCAGGTCAGGAGGTGTGGGTCTGGATTAACTGCAAGAGGGAGGGAGAGCCTGCATGCTGCGGTGGTTAACTGGCCACAGGGGAGCCCAGGAGAGGGGAAATGACACGGGCCGGATGGAGGACAGCCACACAGACTCTGAGACCTGGTTTTTACTCCCTTCGAAACAGGAAAAGGATGGGAGACTAAGGAGGTTACCTGTGAAAAAAAGTGTACATACAAGCGTAAAGGTAACCACCTTTCTACTTTGTTCCACAGGTACCTTCATAGACTTGGTACCTATTATTACAGGAAATCTCCATAGAACAATGAGAACTAGTGATTAAAAACCTGAGCTTTAACAAACGCTGGGAGACAGTGGAGGACAGGGAAGCCTAGCGTGCTGCAGTTCATGGGGTTTCAGAGCCAGAAGTGACGCAGCAACTGAACCACCACCTGTTATTACAAGAAATCCACATGGAACAATGAGAACTAGCGTTTAAAGATCTGAGTGGAGGTTTGAATCTGTGCTTCCCACACGGTCCTGGGCAAACGGTTCAAACTTTCTGAGCTTATTTTCACCTCTGAAAACCTGGGATGAGGATGATGATGATTTTAATCATCATCCTCTCGTTTCAAAAAAGATTTCTGTGGAAGATCTACTGTGGGAGGGTGGTCTGTAGTCTACAAAGTGCTTTACAATGTCAGTTAATGTTAATTTAGGGTCTGAACTATTCTAAATGCTGTTGTTATCTTTGGAGAGAGAAAAGTAGCAATTCATACTACCAATAAGCTTTGCCACAAGACACCATGGAGTGTTCCATGTTCAGGCTGACAAGGTCAGTGAACGAACATCAGACGGGCAGCACAGAATACTAGGGATCCAGGAGCCTACAGGGTTGAGAGGGCAGGAACACCCTTACAAGGGAAGATGAGTATGTGAGAATCCCTGGTTTCTGCTATAAACATTCTGTAAACATGGGAAGCAGACCAGGTGGTTCCCTACACACACTGCATCGTGAGAGGGGAAACTGCACCAACTCACAAAGCCTGGGGTGGCTCGTGGCCCTCAGATCGCGCAGCCATATCTTCCCAGGCACAAAGCTGACTGTGTGCCATTTTCTACTGCCCTAGGTTGGAAACTGACTAACAAGCAGAGTTCCTCTTGAAAAGCCCTGTTGAGCCAGCTGGTAACCACCTGAGTAGAAACATTATTTTGACCAGGGAGTAAGAAGCCAGGGATCGGACAAGGCATTTGCTAGATATGTGGCAGGAAGATGCAGAAACCTAGCTGTAGAGGAGAAAAAGTATTTTTTC
The DNA here is from genome assembly GCF_014754425.2 of Oryx dammah. Classification (NCBI taxonomy): domain Eukaryota; kingdom Metazoa; phylum Chordata; class Mammalia; order Artiodactyla; family Bovidae; genus Oryx; species Oryx dammah. The sequence goes on from NW_024070198.1 coordinate 13,375,350, forward strand.
TACCTTTAAAATTTTCCTCCCTGTAATGCCCAGGACAAATCTTTCTGGATCTGGGGTCAATGACAACACTCACAGCAAGGAGTTCAGCCTCTAACATCAAGATTTCTATTTTACCAGAGTGATCTGCTCTTAAGATTGTGAAATTGACTCAAGAGGTATCAGTAAATCACTGTTACCTAGATTCACTTAAAAAAAAAAAAACAACACAATGCTTTTTGCATTAGGAACAACGAAAAAACAAGAAACATTGTCAAATTGGGACGTTGAGAGGCAGGTTGAGGATCGGCCACGGAAAACTGTAAAAATAATACAAATGCGAACTCCAGAGGTGAAAACCAGGCAATTTATTGTGAACAGGATCACCCTAGCCCTCCGCCCCTACTGGCTGTGTGACATGCTCTCCCTTCACATCAACTAGAGAAAGAGACGTTTTAAAAAGTCACGGGTAATGACACCTGAATGTGTTTCACAAACCTCCTCTACACCGAGGAAAGAGCAGTGTCCAGGCAGTCTGTTATTGCTCATGGACTACAATTAGGACCTATTTAGCTGAAGGTGTAAGTCAGCCTGAGTGAGCCAACAGTGGCTGGAGGTCCTCCGTGGACAGCAGACAAGACTGGAGCACACTCACCAGCAGCCAGACTTTCCTGGAGACTACCTGGGATGCCTTCCAGAGCTCTTCACGTCACTTTCCCATAAAAATGACACTCAAATTTCACCCCCCCCACTTTTGTAAAGAGCCAAGGTACCCAATAGCACATAATTTTCCACAGAAAAGGTTTAGGTGGGTTATTTACTCTTCCAGTGGCAGATTTATACACTCAGGACTCATTTTTGATCCCTCTCATATATATTTGCAGTTTGATGAAAAGCTGCATACTCTACAAATGCATAAAACCAGAAGGCAGTGATGGTGACTCACACACCTTCTGATGGACAAAGACAAGCTTCGTACAAGGAAGCTCTTGAAGGTAGGGATAAAAAGACGGTTACAGCACCACATTTATCTGACAGTAGAAACGGAGCCCCGCTTTCAAAAGCAGCCTCCACGGTTGTTGATTATCATTCTTGCCCCAAATTCAGATTATTTGGAAAAATGGCAAATGTGAAACATAAGATGTGAAAGAGACGTGACTCTACAGAAAGAAGTCCTGGCAAATCGACTCCATGGAGGTAAAATGTCACTGGGAAATACTATTCTTTACTTCGCCTGAGTTAGTCAACAACAGGACCACTTACTGTTACTAGTGCCTGTGTGTTTCCAATTTCTCTTTAAGTTTTAATAACAGTAAATATTTCAAAATGGCTGTTAAATATATAGTAACAATTTCATCTATAATTGTATCTCATGAAGAAAAAATATTTTTTAAAAGCTCACTCCAGTCATCATCTGTGTGTTTGTATTTATATATTCAAAAAACAACTTAACACTTAAGGCAATATTAGACTGGGAGCAAAACGGGGATTAGTGTCTCTATGGAGATCACACTATTTAAGAATCCAAGGCTTTCCTTTTTGTACCTCCCAAAAGGTGTCTTTGTACATGTTGCCTTTTATATTCACAATGGGACAAATATTTTGGTTGGAATACTGACTGCGATTTGCCATAGTAAAAAGTTACAGACATTTAGAATAGCTGATGTTGGAAAAGCATGTCACACACTCAGTGGGATCTGAAGTTGACCCTATCTGTCTTTGTTAAATAAATACAGCAACGTGTTGATGGGGAAAAAGTGACACTGATGGAACACTGCAAACCAACTATGAACAAGAATGTCAATATAATTCAATCAGAAAGAAATCACAGTAATCCTGAGAAATTCAGTTTGGGACAAAATTGATGTCAGGTAAGTCTGTATTTCTAGCACTGTAAATAAGTAGGGTGTTCTAGAGTTTTCCAGCATTTTACTAGTTTGAATAAAAAACATGTTCAAATTTTATAAAAAGATTAAAACCATGCCTTAATCAGCAATTTCACTAATAAAAGAAAATTACATTGCTTTGTTCATTATCTGCCAAATGTAATGTTCTCCATTATTTACATGAAACTATTAAGTAGAAAGCAAAATTGAGAATCAATTTTTAAAAATGTATTATCTTTCTATATGTTTTGAAGTCTTTTCTGTCAACCTAGGAGGCTTTTAGAAAAAAGCTAACATATTTTTCTCTGACAAGTGACTATTTTACAGAATAAGGAAGGAAGATTTTATAGGAATATCATTCATCATTTTAAGTACTATTATATAAGGGACATTTCTCTTAGTAATGAAAACTTTTAAAATATTTAAGAGGCATGTATTTTAAAAATATTCTATATCTATAAGATTTTGTAATTTAATTACTCTGGATTTTTAATATTTCTACATAATGACATTTGACAAATTTTTTTTTCTTTTTTTCCTCTATGTCTCTCTAATAGTGAACAAGAAACTATTAAAGTGGCCAAGATGGTTTTCCTAGCCCTTGGAAGACTCAGGAATGCATCCACTTGCATTTTCCCGCCCATGGGGAATCTTCAGAGTTTTGCAGCCATGAAGTTAATATGCGGTTTCACAAGGGGGAACAGTGGCAAACCACGCTTGAACTCAGTCATGTTCTGAATCACTTCAGGCTGCAAAAAAAAAAAAAGTTTTCTCTTAGTGTATTTAGCAGACTGAACAGGACATAAACTTTATTTTTGCATATACACACTAGTTTCTGCACCATGTATTACATATTATATCTGCTGACTCTCTTCCTGGATCAGTAGGGTCAGAGGGTCTATACAGACCTATGGTGAGAGTTCCCAGTGAGTCTCTGGGTCAGGGAAGACTTCTGGCCTCCCCTAGGTGCTCAAGGTCAGGCACATCAAGGACTCAGGACTGTGGCCTGGGTGGAGTGGAGAGGCCAGTGTGCCCACCTGGCGAGGGCCTGCTTATACTACCAGCTTCCTCCTCCTCCAAGTAAATGCCAACTGGTCAAAATGATTAAAATGCACAAGTGCCAAGGAAAATGCGGGGACAAATGTGGCTGGAGATGACTCACTGCAGAGTAACACAACTGTTCAAGCTAGTAGATGAGGCCGACAAGGGCAAAGTCACTGGTCCTCCCAGATGAAGACTGAAGGAATGGCAGCCTGGCCTTTGAGGGGGCCTGAAGCACGTGCCCCGATACCTGGTGCCCCAAAACCTCTGGTCTTATGTGTCCTGGCGAACAAGCTCCTCTTAGGTAGGAAGTCCTCTAACAGTGCAAGCTAACACGACACTTATGTTTCTTACTTGTGGCAAGGCTGGTGCTTGTGACAAATTTATGTCATTTTGACATGGGAACTCTCCAACCACAGGACCTGTTTAAAAAAAAAAAAGAAAGGTTTAATGCTTTGCACTCACTATTTGTACACAAGAGCAAACAAACAAAACCAAACCAGACTCAGCTCACTAAAAAACTGCCTCAGGCCCAGTTCATGTGCCTCTCAGATCCTTTCAGGCTGTGTGCTCCCAAGGCCTGACAGCTTGTCCTGCCTCTGGTCCAGAAGGTCCCCGGTGATGGTTCAGGACCTCACTGTGCTTGAACAGCCTTGGCTGTAGCTGCTTTACTGCCCAGCTTTGACCTCACTGGTCCCTGAGGCTCTGGCCACCCGAAGGACTCAGTAAAACCACCAAGAAAGTCGGGGGAGTCATCAGCCAAGCCAGCCAGAGACAGGAGATGGGAAGAACTGAGCAGACAGACTGCTCACCTCCCTCCCCACGTGCAGTGGCTCCATATCGCCCCTTCGGAGACGTCCTGCCAGCACTGGCGTGCTCTCTGACAGAGCTGTGGCCGGCTCGGCACTGTGCCATCTGGTGCCGGCTCGCCCCTGCACGGCCTTGTTTCCCTTTTCCCCTAATTTTTGCCTTGATAGAGCAGACCCTGTCTCCAGGTAGCTCCCCTTCTGCACCCCTTTACTTGCTGGTGCTCTCTAAGGGATGTGCCTAAAGACACCCTTTTAAAAAGTCAATTCTCAGTACTTACAAGAATCCATTTCTCTGGCAAGAACATGAACGGATACCTTATGTCTCCTCGGGGCATCCACCGCCAACATTTCCTGGGTGGAAAGAAGAGCAAGGTCACCCTTTTGCCCCACCAGGGAACTTAAAATGAGGTGCTGTTTTACGACCATAAAGAGTCATCCTGCACACAGTCAGAAACAGAAAAGCTGCGTCCCTTTCTTTCCCCTCCCTTACAGCATTTCCTGTAAACTCTACAAACATCAGGAGGGCAGGCAGGAATTATTCTTAACCCCATCGTACATTGAGAAAACGGGAGTGCTCCTGCTCCTACGGCTAATAAGCACCTGGACTGGGATTAAAAACCCAGCCTAGTCCTCATCAGGGTGTGACCAGGGGTGCTCCCAGTGATCTGAGGTGTGTGCAGAGACAATGGCCTGAGCTCAGTTAAGGGACGACCACAATGCCTGCTCCCCAGGAACCTCCCCAGGTTCTGCACCAGGGCACTGCTGTGGCTCTTCCCCTACCAGAAGAGAAGAGAACTGACATCTCTTGACTGTCGCCTTGTATCAGCCTCTTCCCTGTGTTAGAACACTTGGTTTTCTTAAGCTAAGCATCACCATGATTCCAATTCTAGAGACTCAGACTCTAAGACACAGAGACACGTAACAACTTGCTGAGCCACACAACTCATAAGGGGATGGGGCCAGAAGTGAGGCATGTATGCTTGTTCTCTCAATTCCACCACACTGCCTGGAGGGACTCCCTTTAGTCATTACCAAGAATGCCAGGAGCGGTACACTGGCAGAAGGATCCTGTGGGGAAGTGTCTCCTCACTCTTCCCTTAATGATAGGGCCATATTTATGTCTTTTCCAAAAGGAAGACTCCAGTTGTGATGAAGCTTCCCCTGATGCCTCAGCCAGAAGTAATGTTTTGTATCCTTAGAGGAAGAGACTAGCAGCAAAGTCAGACTGACTCACAGTTATTTACGGAACAGTTACTGTAAGCCTGGTCCTGTGCAGCTGAAATGGAAGCCTTGCTGAAGCTGCATAGCAAAGCTGGCAGAACAGCCTCTTTTAGGAGCTCAGCCCAGGTTTGTCTCATCTGAGAGCATCTTACTTATTGGAGTCAAGTTTGCTTCCAAAGATGTATTCTTTCTTTGTTTTAATTTAAATTTATTTAATTGGAGGACAGTTGCTTTAAAATATCATGTTGGTTTCTGCCATATGTCAACATGAATCAGCCACAGGTACATATGTCCCCTCCCTCCCGAGCCTCCCCCCAACTCCTACCCCACCCCACCCCAAAGATGTAGTCTTGATCTCATTTCACCCAAACCCTCATTGCCCTCTTAACCTATGTCGGTTATAGAACATCCTCCTCAGTTTCAGACTGTTCAATTTCCTGACCAACTTTGGACAATCCGCATTTTTCTAAAAACCAACCAATTGCATTTTCTTGCAAACTCTATTCTAAGGAACACGAGAGCCCCAAGAGATATTTATAGGTATTCTGAACAACAACAAAAAGTGTCCATAGTGAAATCAGTTTAGGAAATATTTTGTTAATCAAAACTAAACAAATATTGGGCTAAATAAATCTTTACTATGGGGTTCCTAGAACTTTTTTTTTTTGCTGCATTGCACAGTATGCAGGACCTTAAGTTCCCCAACTAGGGACTGAACCCATGCCCCTGCAGCGGAAGTGCAGAATCTTAGCCACTGGACCACCAGGGAAGACCCTCTTAGAATTCTGTAAAACCTAACATGCTCTGTGATTCCCCAAGAATGAGAACAAAGAAGAGTCATTCTCAAACTTACATGGTCACAGAACTCCTTTTTCTAGGTACCCCATTAGTATCTTACAGAACACAAGTGTATTAGGGAAACCTTGTTCGGGACTTAGTGTAAGCTTGGTAATAAATACTCTCACTTTTTAAGACAAGAAAGTCATAACTGTTATTTTCACAAATTCAATAATCAGGTACCACTTGTAATTTCAAATAATAGAATTTGTGGAAGCAAAGACAAATCTTCATTTCTTCTGGAAACATCACAGTATATTAGGTTATCATGCTTTTTGAACACACGTAACTAATAAACGTCTTAAAATAAAAGTCTTAGAAACCAAAAAGTGCTGAACATGAGCACCCTCTTTTACAGGCAAAATGAGAACAAGTAACCAACCTCACAAAGTGTAACAGTCTTAAATAGTAAATCAATCACAATAGCTACTTTATAACATCAAGGAGGAAAACATACTCTCATTTGAAGCATTTTGATTAAACTATTTAAAAACCCTAAAGTTGAGTATTACTAATAAAGTGATAACAACAATAGAGACTATTTAATAAATGCTGCTAAGTGCCAATCACTTTACATACCTGATTTCAATGAATACTCCAATTAATCTCTATTTCATAAATAAGGAAGCTTATAGAATTTGGCCAGGGTCACAAAACTAGCTAGCTGGTGATGGAGCTAAGCCCTGAGTCTGTGCTCAGGGGCCATATGCTCCCGTTCCTGCCCCACTCCGATCACGGAGTGAGGCCGGCCGTTCTGAGCAGGGCTCGGGACGTTTTTCTGCCTGGCAGCCGACAAGTGTCCCGTTGCCCTGCTCCCACACCCAACTCTGTCCCTCACAGTCCTACCACACCTCTCTCTTACAGACACAAAGACTACCTGCGGTTATACTGAGTTGGACGAAAAGCATAAGATGTTACGGGAAAAGCCATACAAATTTTTTGGCCAACCCAATATATCAGAACAGAATCTTATTTTATATAGTTTTTATTTTTAACATATGTGTGTGTTTACTACATACATACACATATAAAGATATTTTAATATATTTTATTGTTTAAAGCAGTTTGGGTTCACAGCAAAACTGAGTGGAAGGTACACAGGTTTTCCAGATATGCAATATTTGTTCATAGGCCTAGCCTCCCTCTTGTCAAAATACATGTTTTTTAAGACTATCACTTCAAAAGAGCAAGAGTTGTTTAGATGAGAGTCGTTTTGCTCTACACAATGCAAGGGAGCTAAAGATGATGGTAACTTGACCAGGCAGCCATCTCCACAGTCAAAAATGGCTCAGATCCCATTGCTGAGAAAGGTACATTCAAAATACTGTTAGGAAAACAGTAAACAGACATTTACTATCAAATTTTGAACCTAAAATTGCAACTTTCTTTCTTCTTGCTAAGGTGTTACTAGTTGTATGAATATCTGTTTGCACAGACAGAGACCAGGAGCCTTGTCTTTTGCACAGGCTCTTGGGGGGAGAATAGGTGTAATAACTGGTAGATGGTGCAAAGCCACCCTTTCCTCTATGGAACTATCGGCACTTCCAACTCAGGAGTCGTTTGCTTTTCCTCACTCTCCCACACAGCACCAACAGCAGGGGATTAGAAATGATTAGCCTTCACTGCACAATTAATTTCACAAAGTCACTCTAATAAGAACTACAAATAGGACTCCTGTATTGACAGCTAAGATATACCCCTGAAAAATGACCTTGGAAAGCAGATACTATCCCTTCCAGAGATGACAGCACAAGGCAGGACTGAACTCCTGATGAAAACCGTGGTGTCTAATAAATCAGGTATGAACCAGGAGATGTGGCTCAGGACACCAGCTAAGGTATAATTCTAAGACACTATGGTAATTACAGAGTAGAATTTTGTTCCTTGCCCTAAAAAATAGACATAAAAGTATTTTACACAAATTAGATGCCCCAGTACATTACAAACAATATATGTAACCCTTTAGGTAGAGCTCAATTGCTACATAAATTTTTAATCTCTGCACTTAGCATCGTTATTACACACATTCTATGCCCATTTAACATTTATGCTAGTCTTCTATAAATTCTGTTACGGTGGGGAAAATTTAGACAGTATGAACCTCTTAGAGCAGAACTGGGTTAACATTAATGGCAGTACCTCTCTTTTCTCCTGATAAACTTTATTAGGCACTTAAAACTTACAAGATCTCTAGTGTGGAATTAGCAGATATAAATTACTAGACAAACAATTAAGGTCCTACTCTACAGCAGAGGGAACTATAGTCAGTTAACCTGTAATGGAAAAGAATATGAAAAAGAGTAACTGAATCACTTTACTGTATACCTGAAACTAACAGAAGGAAAGAGGAGGAGAGAGGTGATTGCTAAAGGCTTTGGGGTTTCTTTTTGGGGCGAGAAAATGTTTCAAAATTGTTAGGTGATTATGGTTATACCTTGTGACTAATGAGTGACTATGAGTATACTAAAAACCACTGAATTACACATTTTACATAAATAATTGTGTGGTATGTGAATTAAATTACAAAAAAATAAAAACCAGTTAAGTGCTTTGGGAAAAAAAGGCGAGTGGTCACTTATTTTTAAAAGGAGCCGTGTGTGCATACTAAGTCGCTTCAATTGTCTCTGACTCTTTGTGACCACATGGAATGTAGCCCACCAGGGTCCTCAGTGACACCCAAATCAGTGGAGAAGATTTATAGTTGGCAGAGACTGGAAAAGACTCTGATTCTCAAGTTCTATTTGCTTTCTTTGCTCTTTCTTCCCATGATAAGCTCATCAATGCTCTGTGGGTTGGAGTGGGGAACAGAGAGAAAAAACAAGAGGGTAACCTAAGTAGGTGGGTCTGGAAGCTGGGAAGGGCCACCACAGTCCTTGGTCCAGATGGAGAGGACAACAGTACTGAGTTCAATAGGACTGTCTCTTTTTCCTAACAGTAATAAGTCTCGAAAATACTTAAATCCATAAAAATGCCTTCATAAGTCCTGCCTGAATGGGTTCAAAGTGGCAACACACAACACAAAGCATGTAACATTTTCTTACTGGTCAAAGTCTAAACATGTAAAGTGAATTTACCTTATAGAATTTGATAATATCTTCCTTGGTAAGTGTCTTCAAATAGGCAACTTCTATATTATCTGAAAAAGAAATCAAACAAGAACTTATTAATATTTCCACTTTAAGCAGCCCAGAATACTACACTAAATGACAATATTCTTCACTCCAACACTCTTAAATATCCATCTTTTTGAGTGATCAATTGCTCCTGCAAGTAGTAAGGGAAAAAATTTCAAGTAAAAAGTAAGAGGATACCCTGGCTCTCTATGGGTGAGCTGTTGGTTCCTGGTCTAGTCACTTCAGGTTTTCTGAGCCTCAGTTTCTTCATCTGGAAATTGGGTATAAAAACCACCTAATTGACAATCACATAATACCACGGTACAGGGCAAATGTTCAGTAATTGGTAGTTACTATTATCATTAACAATGAATCCAACTGCTAGAAAAATTACAGGTAAGGAAACGGAGGCCCCAAAAAGGCAACCTGGCCGAACTTTGGCTTGTCTCTGTCAGAATGAGAACACGACCCAACCCTTCTGACTTCGAGTGTAGCTGAAGTTAATCTCTGCTCTAAGGTAAAGGACCCTGAGAAGCAGGAGACTTTGGGGAGTACAGCTCTTCTAAATCTAAAAGCACTGACAAATCTGGGGAGATCCTTAAAGGCAGATGTTTGAACCCTGGTGCCTCTAGGACAGCACTTGTCTCAAGAGAGTTCAATCTGCACATTTTCTGTTTAGAGCTATGAGAAATAGATGCCTACATATCTGCTCAGTCTCAGAGGCATACTGAATAAAGTGAGATCAGATTTACTATTAGTGCACTGTGACGAGATACAGATAGATTCAGCTCTAGTTTTAGAAAGAGAGAGAGAGAAAAAAAAGTCCCTAATAGGAAATTGTTGTTACATTAAATATAAGTCCTTTAGAAGTACTACCACCTCGTCCCAAACTGTCCCGAAACGTCACCTATGAAATGAACACCATTTTGCAGAGCGGTGTCAGCGCCCTCGAACGTCTCACTTCCACGCCATGAATGGGGGCCCTGATCATGCCTCACCTCGGTCAAAATTGTACTGCTGGGAGATGATCTCCCCCCAGTATTTAGCACACTCTGCAGACAGCTTCTTTGGTTTGTCCAGTCGACGGATTGCTAGTGCTTGGATGTGTTTTTGGAAGGCCTCTTCTGTCATGTCCTCTATGGACTTTTCCATGGTAATTAAGAAAGCTTCCACTCTGCTTTCTAGGTAGTGAGGTGGCTTTTCTGACTGGATGATAAACCGCAAGCCCTGTATGCCATTGGCTCGGCGTGGCCCGCTGAAGACGATGTAGCCTGAAACACAAACACCAGCCAGTCGGGACCGCGGCATCTCAGACATGGGTCCCTTTTAATCTTTCAAAAATTATCCCGTCAGAGCAAATACAATCTACTTTAGGGCTTTATATCAATCAGCTCTGAAGAAATCAGCAATGAAAATATCTTCAGTGCCTAAGGACAGGGCAGACAAGCTCTCTGAAGAAGAGTTGGAGAGCTGGAGGTCACAAACGCCTATTCATTATGCAACATTCCCAAGCGCCTCACTGTCTGTCAGTTAATCCCCTTCAATCCATGTTAAAGTTATTCTCATCCCTATGAAATGCTGGACTCATTTCATGCCCTAACCATTGACCTAGCTTGGTGTCCTTTCACATCCAAGTTCCTTATGTGAACTTGCCTTCACTATTGCATTTCTTGTTAGATAACCTACCCCTGGATTGACTTCACTCAGGCTACAAATCTTTAGAGACCAAGTAACTGAAGGTCATTTCCCATTGTGAGCTCCTCTGCTACCTCCCATCTGTATCTTACCTAAACGCACCTGTGGCTTGCCTCCTCCGCTCTGCCCTGAACCACACCTCACTACCTTCAGCATCGCCTTTAGAGTCTGAACACTCTTAGTAGCATTTGCCACACTGTACTACAATTATTCCTTATAGGTCTGCCTTCCTGATGAGACTGAGTTTAATAGACCATCCAAACTTTACCCATTTTTGCAGTCCAGCATCTATCATGGTGGTAGTTTAAAAAAAGATTGTTACTTTAAGAGACTCATCCAAATCCTTTTTCATTGGTTATTCAAAGCACATTACTGGGGCTTGCTCTTTTTGATCAAATTGATCAAATTTTCCAGGATCTCCAAGGCTTTTAACAGTGCCTAAAACTGCCCAAAACATGTCCTCAAAAGACACTTACTGTGACTTCTATGTGTACCTTCTATGTGCCCCAGGCTTGGGATACAAAGATGAATAAAAAATACCTGACCTCTTAAGGAACCCAAAATTCAGTAAATCTAAGCTTCTCTGGATGGCTGGCTTCCCACCTTGTCACCCGCAACAGCCTGCCCTTAGCATCCTTTTCCCCCACCCAAAATGATCTTTATACAGACACGTATGTGAGGTAAACACATGTCATCTCCTTAAGAACTGCTCTACTGTCCAGGAGATAGTAACTGCTTATCTTCTAGAAGTGGAGTCCCCACAGGCATCATGACGGGGGGCTGTACATGTGGCAGATGTTCTCGAGGACAACAGCTGTTCCTCGAGGAGTGAAGCGTCCTGCTGTGCCCCGCTGCCCACTCACCCAGTTGCTCCTTGGTGCGCAGGGTGTTGAAGCAAGGCTCGGAGATGATCTGACAGAAGAGCTCCAGAAACATGTTCTCTGAGGTGCTCTGCATGTCGGTTTGGTAGTATATCTCAATGCCACAGTTGTTGTGGACTTCATTCCTCTGCTGATACACAAACCATCCTCCTAGGAAGTTTCAATAAGAGAGCGACATGTTCAAAAACTTCTTTAGGGTTTAAACAAACTTACTGTTTTGTTTGTCTGTATGAAATTGTTCAGTTTGGTTGGTGTCTTTTGGCAGTTTCAAACTGCGATTAATTCATTAAGAATGTGAAACTCAATTTACCCAAGGGAATCCTAATACAGTGATCTGTACTTGGGAGGCCCTCATAAACATTCAATAACTTTAAAGGGCAAAACACTTGTAAAAGACCCACTTTATGACTAAGTAAATTTTAATGCTAATTGAGATCATAGTTAATGAAATCTACAATGCAGAGAACACACTAAATTAGAACTAGCTAGTATCTATAAGAAACTCAATAGAAATACAACCTATGTTTTAATAACCATGCAAAACAATTTTTTAAACCACTACTTGTGCCATTATCTACTTAGCATTCAATACTGTTTACCAACACCCACGCTGAAGGTCAACTCACAAATTTATACATATGTGTACAACGTGTAGAGATGCCCCAGTCTGTCTGACATCTCACTTTAGGGATAAAGAAACTGAGACCCTGAGAAGTGAGAAACTTATCCAAGGTAATACAGTGGGATGATGGAGAGCTGAGATATGCTGATCAAGTCCTTCATCAAAGCTATAAACAGACGGCCATGCTTTATGATCTGATAACTCTCATGAGCAGTAAATGTGACTAAGCAAATACAGTGTTTAGTAATTGCCTGATTACCACGTTCAATGGTTTTTGAATGGCAGTTCCTGATTCTTCCTCTCTGCCATGCTGCAGTGACTGAGGAAGAAGCTTAAGTTCAAAACGAGCCATAACCTGGTCTGTGATGACTGGCTCTGCAGAACAGTAGCACTGCGCTCAAGGTGTCTGGGAGCGTTCAACAAAGAGATCCTGAGGTAATGCTTTAGTAGCTACTCAAGTGAGCCAGACACAGACCCCAGCCCTTAAGAAATGTACAGCCTACCAAGGGAGATGGAGGTGCACTTCAGTGCCAGTGTGAGAGAAGTGCTGAGTAGCTTAAAGACGGAAGGTTCAGAAAACCTGTGCTGGGAGGTCAGAAGAGGAAGCAATTACTTTTAGAAAAAAGTTTAAGGAAAAAAACCAATGCTTCTCATCACTGGTCTAATATACTTTCCACTATACAATTCTGAACAACATTGAAAATAATGCTTAATGAGTTCTATACCAAAAGTAACCCAACACTGAAAACTCCCATATATTATCATCAATTCTTTATGTCAATTCCTATGGGCTCCTAATTCTAATTTCCATTTTTTATAAATAAATTTTATTACATGCTTCCCAGTCAATACTTCTCTAGTTTCGTGATTTTTTTTCACTTCTTCACTCCTCTACGCTCAATTACCAGACACTTCCAGTATCATTCAATTTCACCTCTTTGGCCCTCCTAAAGATAATTTTCTTGCAGAATTATCTATCTTTAGTTATAAATTAGTAGAGAATCCCAGCAGATCTTTACCATAAAATTATATTTTATCATCCAAGTGACTTCAGCCCACCTGTAATCACACACAATATTATGTCAAAGCAGTCCATTCCCAAAGACAGAACATTTCCACTTACTGTCCGGGAGCTGAACTTCTCTGTACCGAACGAGCTGACTTGGAAGAAGTGGTTTCGTATGAGCATGTTCAATAAGGGTGTCTTCAACCATCTGCATGATTCCTAATGCAGCCTAGAAAGGCAGGTCATGGCACATTACAAAACCACAAATGTATCTTGATTAGACAGCAGCCCATGCAATATGAAAACAACATATATGTGAAATAAACTAACCAACTTTATCAAAGTGGATTTTTAAAACCTTAAGTATATTTGATCCTGCTCAAATAGATAAAAACTGAACTTGCTGATATGGAACAGAGTCAGTAAGGTGGTAGTGAGGAGAAAGAGAGACCCAGACAATCATCGGCACCAATCTCGATGTTGGAGCCATATCGCTGATGGAAAGTTGGTCTCAAGGGAATGGCCCTCACCACAGATATTTGGGGTTACAGCAAAGTAAAAAAGAGGTAAGCATGAGGCTTTATTCTGAATAAAACTGACACAGGGAAGAATCCTTTCTCAGCCACATAACAGCACCTGACCTCGGCATATTGTTCTGGAGACAGTGGAGTAGCAGAGAGTATGGGCTCTTGAGACAGACTACCATGGGAATTCTAAATTCCGTTTAGCTTTCCATGTACGCAACACTTGGAATGTACTATTTACTTTAATCCTTGTACATAATATACTGATAAAGAAACTGAACATAGATTAAGATGCTTTCAGAAGATTACATAACTTGTAACTGGCTGAGTCAGGATTTGAATCCGGGCTGATTCCACACTATGTGCTCTTATCCACTATACAGTCCTGCTGTTCTAGAGGAGGGACCATTATCCCCATTTCCTCCAGTGACTGCACAGGGCAGACAACAACAGAGAAGGCAGCCATGAAAGTGGTCCACAGTCAACCAGGATCATTCAACTCTTCGTATCCCCTCCCCTACCTTCCTGCAGAGGGCAGAGAAGGCCGAGTCAACACTAATGTGTATACAGCCACACTGTGGTGGTTAGTCAGTAGTCTTAAAACAAATAGGGTAAAATTTCTGTTGCAATGATCTATAAAAGACTGCTAAAACCTCAATCACCCACCTGCTTTGTTATATTTCCATGGAGAAGGGCTTCAATATGCAACCGTGACAGGAGTTGAGGTATGAAGGCCTTAAGGCGAGGAAGGGTGACATCTGCAAACAGGTGTAAGAAATTGTAAGCTCTACATATGAGGTCTTAAAAAAAAAAAAAAAAACCCTCTGAGATAACTTGAGACTTACAGAAGAGTTGCAAAAATAGCATAGGGAGTTCCTACATACCCTTCACCCAGTTTTCTCTAATGTTAACATTTTTCACTACCATAGGATGCTGATCAAATCTAAGAAGTTAACACTGGGACAACACTATTAACTAAAAAATCTACTTTATCTGGATTTCAGTTTTTCCGCTAGTAACCCTTTTGAACTAGTGGTGTTGGAAAAGACTCTTGAGAGTCCCTTGGACTGCAAGGAGATCCAACCAGTCCATCCTAAAGGAGATCAGTCCTGGGTGTTCACTGGAAGGACTGATGCTGAAGCTGAAACTCCAGTACTCTGGCCACCTGATGTGAAGAGTTGACTCACTGGAAAAGACCCTGATGCTGGGAAAGATTGAGGGCAGGAGAAGGGGACAACAGAGGATGAGATGGTCAGATGGCATCACCGACTCAATGGACATGAGTTTGGGTAAACTCCGGGAGTTGATGATGGACAGGGAGGCCTGGCGTGCTGTGGTTCATGGGGTCGCAAAGAGTTGGACACGACTGAGCGACTGAACTGAACCCTTTTCTGTTTCAGGATTTAATCCACGATCCTACCTTGCATTTAGTTGTCATGAGTCCTTAGTTTCCTCCCATCCTTAACAGTGCCTTCATCTCTCTTTGTCTTTCACAAACTTAAGATTTTTGAGCAGTACTGCTCGTTTTACAGAATGCCCTTTATTTAGGCTTTAATAACTCAATTATTAAATTGGATTTATGTACTCCTGGGAAGAACACCCGAGAGATAATGTGTCTTTCTCACATCGGGGGCACGTGATGCTGACATGCTGTGATACAGATGATGAAAACACTGATCACCTCCTTATGATGTTGTGTGCCAGATGTCTGTCCTATATGTCCTATAAGTCCTGAACCTGTAAGTCTTTGGTTGCAATTAAGTAACTAATGTATACTTTTCAAGCAACTAGGAAAAGCCACCAGGGAAGCCACCCCCCAATGCCTACTTTTCCCATTATAATTTAAATACTTATTTTGGAGGAAATACTTTGAGACTATACAAATATCTTGTCCTTACTTAACTTTTATCCACTAATTTGGTGTTAGATGGCATCACCGACACAATGGACATGAGTTTGGGTAAACTCCAGGAGTTGGCGATGGACAGGGAGGCCTGGCATGCTATACAGTTCATGGGGTCGCAAAGAGTCGGACACGACTGAGCGACTGGACTGGACTGAACTGAACTGAACTTCAGTAAAGAAGAGTTGTCCCTTTTCCGTTAGGACACTATGCTAATTAATGCTACAATGGATGCTAACGCTAGTGATTAAACTTTAAAGACAGACATAGGAAGGGAATTAACAAGTGCTTACTATGTATGTATGCATTTTATAGACGTTATAAACTGTAAATTATATGCAATTATTCCCATTTTAAAAGTGAGAAAACTGGAATTCCTTGGCAGTTCAGTAGTTAGGATTGCATACTCTCATTGCCAAGGACCCAGGTTCAATCCCTGGTCAGGCCACAAGCTGCACAGTGGCCAAGTGGGGGAAAAAGGTGAAGATACTAAACTTAAGAGAATTTAAATTTCTTGTCCAAAGTCATTAAGCTAGTAAGCTGCAAAGCTGCATTTGAATCTTGACCTAATTCCAAAGTCCATATGTGGCCCCCCTCCACTGCACTGCCCTAGAAGGCCCTTTCGCAGGACCCCCTCGGCACTCAGTCTCTTTGCCTCCACAAAAATAACCTGCTTACATTTATGCTTTGCCACTAGACTGGAGCGCCTTGATCCAAGAAACCCCACCTAACTGATCATTTTTAAATCTCTAGCACCTGCAGTCTGGTACCTGGTACCTAGCAGGCAGTCAGTAAATGCTGTTTTAGTTAATGAACTTTATAGTCTATATGCCTACCCTGTGCCTGAGGCAACCAATAAAATAATGACCTTCAATACTTTGCTCTTGACTTGTCACTGAAGACATCAAAGGCACAGTGATACATAATAAGTAAGGATTTGTCATAAAAGATTATTAAAAATTCAACAGTATTCTCTTTTCTTACTACTGAGCATGTAGGAAGGAAGATTAATTGGTAACGCAATGCTGAGAAGTGGAAAAGATAAAACAACAATAAAGGATGATATCAGTCTACATTCTTTCCAGTAAAACCCTGAAAGTAATTTCATTCCACTGAACAGACATTCATTAGACACACACTGAGGGCATAATATAAATACTAAATAAAAAGAACAAATGGAAGGCATAATTCACTGCCCTGGAGGAATCTAGGACTTTCAGGCAAAACCTCTGAAAATTAGATTTAAGAGTTTAGGAAAAAAGCAACAAAAGATGACTCTTTAGGCTAATTTACACAGTTTCCATTTTTTAACCAAACTGAATAGATCTACAGATGCTGAAGTATTCTTTCTATGGGATAAGGCTTTTAAGCTCAGCCCTTTTTTCCTTTTCTGAAAACTTCAATATTAACAAGGTAAGTTCTTGGGTCAAAACACTGTCATTTGCGGAAATCTATGAATAGTAGAACTAACTGTTGTGGGTCCATTTTGAAAAGAGCAAAT
Source organism: Oryx dammah (assembly GCF_014754425.2). Classification (NCBI taxonomy): domain Eukaryota; kingdom Metazoa; phylum Chordata; class Mammalia; order Artiodactyla; family Bovidae; genus Oryx; species Oryx dammah. The sequence continues at coordinate 13,392,365 of NW_024070198.1, forward strand.
GTGGTTAAACTGCCTGAATACAAAAGCCACTTCAAAGGCTACCACTGTTTTTGTTAAAAAAAAAGAAAAAGAAAAGAAAGTATACACAGTTGGCTTCTTTAATGGAACTATGTTATTAGAAAGCAGAAACAGTAGGTAATAGGATAAACCAAAATGATTTTAGAAAACAATGAGGAAAGCGTCAAGCTATAAGTAGAGAGAGTCTCACCATCCAAGGCTTCTTTTAACTCATCTTTAGTCCAGGCCACCTCCGTCATCAGCAAGCGCAGGTAGTACATGGCGTGCTGGTGAGGCTGTTCGGCTCGGAAATTGTTAAGAGATCGCATGTACTAGTGAAGGAAGACAGGGGTCTGTTAATTTTATCCCATCCTTTTAAAATCATTTCCAAAGAGCAGCTATAATCAAACTTCAATTTGCATAAATTGTGTGCTACTGGGATGTGGGATATTGGCTTCTTCCTCCTTTCTGAAGTTATGTGATCAGCCAAATTTCCCTCTGATCCTTAAGGAGCATGCTTTCCCTTTGTCTAGCCTGCTCCCTCACCCCGAGCATCTGACATGTACTTCCTTCACATGGACAGCCTTCACCGTGGGACCTCATTCATCCCTCAGAAGCTATCCCCAGTTTTCAGGGCCTCCACCTCTCGGCATCCTTTAATTCTTCACTACAAGGTCATCCCCAAAGCCTAATCAAGAAACATGGCTATGTATGTATATACATATACTACTGAATCTTCATTTGAAAATTGATGATAATTTCTCTGGGTGTACAATGAAGGTCATAGTTTGGCTTTTAAAGCAGCTATATATCCCATATATCCACTACTGGGCCAGCCATGAGTTGAATTTAAGCGGACGATACATCAAGCCTAACTAGTCTGCCCTAATGTGACAAAGCTATCATGTCAGGCTGAAGTCCCAGCCTGTAGAATCAAGTTTCTTCTTCAATGGAGGTTGAAATCTTAAAATCTTCAAGGTGTCCCTGAAAGCCACTAGACCTACCTCAATTTCCCTTCTGAAAGAAAAGTGCTGTCCTAGCTCTTAGGCCCTGTAGAGAAGGGGGCCAGGTGGTCCCTAGACTCTCCCAGGCTTTCTTTCTGGGAAAAATATAGGATCTAGCAAAGATAGGATGAAATGACTGATACAGAGTTATGAATGCTTCTTTTCCTCCTCACCTCTTTCTCAAAAATGTTCATAACATGGCAGTATTACCTGATGAATTAAAAACATAAAAATAAGTTCAGAAAACTTACTGCCTCTTTGATAATTTCGAATCTTTTTTCATCAATCTCAAAGGTAGCCATTTTCTCAATGATCTTCTTTAGCAAAATTGGCTGCTTGTCATTGTAACCTTTCACCGAGAGCTACAGAAAGAGTTCAGGATATTAAAAGTCTAAAAATACCATGAAACAACTTAAATTTGACTTTTAAACATTTAGGAAATCCCCAAACCAGGTGTATCAAAATTAAAATAAAACAAATTTGATGAATTTCCTTTCTCATAAATATAGTTTAACATTTAGGAAGATAACATTAACCATCTTTATTTACTAAGACCCAGAAGCATATTTTTGCTTTTCCTAAACAATAACAAGAAAACTTACCTGGTGCCAAACTATGGCAGCACACACTATATAATCAAAATTCAAGTTTTCATTAAATCACATTAATTATAGAAAGTATTTTAAGTTTAATGTTCTAAAAGAATTTCTAAGGAATGGCAGGCTTAAGGTTTTTATAGGTGTGTTAAGAAGGTAAACATCATAGGGGAATGTTATCTAGCAAACTAGTGGATATGCCCCCAAAGTGTTTATATTTAAATATTTTAAAAAATCATCTTTTAAGGAATCAGGCAGTCCCAATTTTGTATTATGTGGCACTTTGCCACTTTTCCTGTCCTGAGCTGCCCAATAAGGATCCATATGTCATACCACTTGCTTGTTTAGGGAGTCCTGCTGATGTACCAAAAGCCAGTGGCAAAACAGATGTGAAGTAAGGATGCTCTGTGTGTACCACCTGGATTTTGCCTGAGGACAATTTAATAGTCTCTGAAACCATAACATTTTGAAAAGTAGGGAAAGCCCATTTTCTACTGTTACGCTGCCACATGGTGGCACCCACAGCAGTAGAGAATACGCTGCAACTAGAATATCTCTGGAAGTCTCTACCTGATGAAAACTGATAGGCAAGAACCTCAGCAAGAGTGACGGTCACTGACCATGGAGAGCACATCAGGCACTGTGGGGACCAGACTGACAACCAGCAGGAAGCCCGTTTTGTCACAAAGTAAAATGATTAACTGAATGGTAATATGCTACTAAAAGTCAACAGTTAAAAAATAAGCCATAGATTATTACTCTCCTATTTGAACTTTACTTTGTTCTCTGGGCTCCAAACTTCCCTGGTCTCTGAGAATGGTTAAGTTACATACATTCTTATACATTAAACAGAAACTACCAGAAAAATTACTTGTGTGAAGAAAAAAAGTCACTGCAAATAAAATTTTAAAAATCTAAGACCTTTTGTATAGAATTAGAGCACACAGCACATGCTCTCATTTTAGTTTTTATGGAAACATACATTTTCAAGAAAAGTGAAGATGAATGTGTGCCAGAGGAAGAGTGTTAATTTGGAAATGAGGTGTAAGTTTGGAAACCTAAGAGAAATGATTTCAACAGAAAGGATCTAGTTATGTCTTGTGATGCATTTAATAATCCATATTTTAAAACACATTTAAAAGCAGTTAATGCTACAAAATAAATTAAATAAAAACGTCAGATGTGTTTGAACACAGGAACTTACTACTAGACTGTCAACAGAAAAAAACCAACAACAACAAAGAAGCTTATAAGTAAAACTGAGCACCACAACAGCAACTACAGGTATCTTTCACTTACAGATGCTAATATATTCAAATACATGGGAAGAACAACATGCTTTCAGGATTAATATGTTAAATGTTTCAAGCAGAAGAACATGCAAATACATGTAGCATACATACATGTTCACAAAATGCACTAAACTCTACTAAATCGTTTGTTAGTGGAACTAATACTAACTTGAGTTCTCCAATCATTAAAAAGGTGCAAGGAAAAAACCATCAATCTTCTTGGTTTAAAATGCAGAAGTTAATAGTTTTCCCAAGCTCAACATAATGCTTAAACGGTGTGACGCCTTTTCTTTGGTTTCCATTTTACTTACAAGTATTGCATTCATTCCTGATGCAATGCCATAGCTCAAACCTGAGAGGCGTGCTGCATATGTATACTCTTTTAAATCATCCTTCAATAACCTGATAAACAGGTATGTCATGTTGCAATGGAGAGGATCAGCATAAATGTAGCGACTAACAAAAAGAAAAACAAAAGAAATGCTTTGATACCTCAAGCAGTGGCATGGTAATGAAGAAACATGACCGAAGAGTATGAATATGCAGCCTCGTGATCGGAATCTCTAGGGAAATAGTATAAGCCAACCTTCTGTCTTACAATGGCAGGAAGACTTCATTCCCTACCGTCAAAGACCAAGACTTCAGATACAGAATGGGTGAGAGCTAAACCTAAGTCAGGGTCCAATTTTGTTTTGAGGAGAAAAATATGATGATCTGATGAAAGATGTTTAAAAAAAAAATCACGGAAAATTTGCATAATATGAATGGTATATTGCTGAATACTTAAGAGCTAACTTAAAAATTAAATGATAAGAAAATATGATTAGCCACAAAGATTTTTTAAAAAGAAATTAAACTCATACCCTCAATCAAAAATGCTTCCATCAAATCAATATAAAAAATGTTGATGAGTGGAAGGCTCTAAGACGTGGGTACTTACATACATCCCATAGATGGTATTTTGGAGGTCATAGCTCAAGCCTGCTAGCTCTGCTGCATATGCATACTCGTTGAGTGAGTCTTTGAGGAGCTCAAGGTACAAATAGGCCATGTTACAGTGCAAGGGGTCCACATAAGCAAATGGGCTGGAAAAAAATGTTGACAGTAAAATAGCTGATTTATTACTTCCCAATGTGATACGGCCTTTCGAGACGGATCAAGGAACTGAACACTGGTTAAAATAACTTCCTAAAGAGACGCTTTGAATTCTTGAAATCTGTCTCTCCTCATGAGTAACAACAACAACAACAACAAGACGTCTAACAAAGAGGCTTGAAATATGCCATGTGTACTGGTAGCAGTGAAGAGGGAAAAGGTCTTCTCACCCCAGACGGCACGGGAGCACGGACAAGTTCGAGACAAGTAGGAGCAGACACAATGCATGTCCACGTTCAGGCTGGCAGGAGAAGGCGCGGCCGACAGAGCGACTGACACAGCATCTGTCCATCCTCTTTCTCCCTCTAAGCAAGCCACACATACCCACGCGGACAGAAGGATGAGACTGAGAACTTTGCGCTATGATTACGTAAACTTCAAAGGGACAGACCGAGACTGGAAAGAGAAAAACTGACACCTGTGAAAATGTTAGCGTATCTCTTGAGTTTCCACCTAAACCAACAGACCAGAACACTGTCAGTAAAGGCATAGATAATATCCATCATATAACTGCAGCCAGAACCAGGAAAAAAAATATTAACATAGGAAAATTTTTAAATATGAAACAGGGAAATTTTTAAGTGAGAAACATCAACAAGAGAGAGGAAACAATTACCGAGTGCAAGACTGCAGCGATCACCTAATTTTAAACCTTCATTTCTCAAATAAGAAAGATCATTTTCCTCATGTCACCTGCTACCAGCCCGTAGCTACCAGCTACGTAGCAGCCCGTAGCAGGAGAGTTAGGATTCGGATTTAAGTCAAATGACCTATTCATTTGACTATGTGACACTGCTTACATTTATGAGAAGCAAGTAAAAGATTCCTTCATTCAACAAACAGGTACTACATTCTTACTACAATATTACACACTCCTCTAGGAACTGGGAATAAAGAAGGAACAAGTCAGGCAGAGGAGGCAAATAACACATTTAAATATGAAACATCAGGTGGTGATGGTGTTATGGAGAAAAATTATGCAGGGTAAGAGGAAAAGGAGTGATAGGTAGGACAGGAAGATTACTAATTTCTATAAAATTGCTAATCAAGGCCTCTTTGATAAGGTGACATCTGTGCCTGAGAAGCAAAGGAGCAAGCTCTGGGGATATCTCAATGGAGAACTTTCCAGTCTGAGGAAAGAGCCAGTGCAAAGGACCTGAGGCAGCCTCTTGGCTTAGTTTGTCTGGCAGCAAATTATAAGTTTCATTTTATCCATAGCACCGTAAATATAACCAATGCACTGAGAGCAAGGCAACAATTTTATCAAAAGCTGATAGCGAAGTAAAAACAGGGGTAAAATGCTTAGCCCAGAGAAATTAATATCAAAGAGAAAATCATAAAGCTATACAAACATTCTCCACCTGGCAAATCTAAATAGTACCCTGTCATTTCATTTTTTAAGTATTTATTATACACAATGACAGATTTCCTTCTTTAGGTAAACAGCAGTTCAGAAACCTTACTGGCACAACACACAAAAGCAAAAGCACCAAAACAAGAGAGGATCCTCAAGAGGGCTTGTCCCCGTAGCCACCCTTAGGTGGAAGTGAAAAGCTAGACAAAGCCAGATCTGGGAGTTCAAAGCCATGGGGCTAAAGCTCAGAACACAATTCTAAGAAGTGTTCTGAAACACCAGTCTTGCTGGTGAACTGGAGAGAGTACTAAACGAACTTTTAAAAGAGAACATGATTCAAGTGGAATGCTTAAATCCTGATTCACTTGTTAATTTAAAACATATTATTTTGTAACCAGATGTTATGTGCTTAAATATGGATCACAGAGTTTTAAAAACTATATGTATGCATGATACTATCCTATTTCTGAAAAGATTAAAAGGATATATACAAACAGAAAATTTCTATAACAATGTACAAGAAACTTAACAGTGTTTATCTCTAGAGGGACCAGAACACCAAGACGGATTGGTGGGAAGCAGATATTTTTAATTCCGAGAGCTATGCTGGAAGTTTAGAGAATGTGAAAATGTCAAATGGTCTCTCAAAAGATATTCTGAAGCCAAACCACAGAAGCCAAATGGCCAAGTGTGGCAAGCTGCTTAGAGTGTTAAAAAATATCACTTTTAATTATCAAAAACTAAAACCGGCTTTGTAATATTTTCTGCCAATAGTAAGCCATAATCAGAAAGTCCAGGTTTGATATTAAACAAAAAGAAACAATCTCTGTGCAGCTCTAGATAATCTATGAATCTCATGCTATAAATAAACAATGTTGCTATCTCTACAATCTCAACATACTTGTTGGTGAACTATTAACATTCTACTTAGAGATTCTTTTTCCCTCTTCTGAAACATTTAAAACACATCTCAGCTTTAATTTCATGCCAAGCAAATCAAACAAAAATTAATGAAAAAGTTGATTATCATAGTGAACATTATTAGATGATGATAGGGTTTTTTTTTTTTTTTTAATAAATAAACACAGACCACTGAATTTTAGAAATATAAAATTACAGAGTACAGACTCAGAGTAAAATGTGAATTGAATGATAACATTATCACACAAATAAAGAAGACAGAGATGAACTAAAGATTTATACTGAGGAATCACTGCAACAGTAGCATTATTCATAAATTTTACTAAACATCTCCTACCAAGTCAGAAATAGAGAACGCAATATCTAAGGACTCCAGACAATTAAAGGACTGGAAGGGACTCAAGATCATTTAATAACTACTCTTTTTCTGGGCAAGTGCTAGGAATACAAAACCAAAACCATAACAAAAAACCACCCTGGATTATTTCATCTTTTTTCAGTGAACTTCTGGTGAATCTAGAGCCTTCCCAGATTCAAAATCCTCAAGGTTAGGAAGAGCCTCCTAATAGCTAACATAAATCATTTCAATTGAAGAGTGTACTCCCCAAAAGAAAGGAAGAATTAACAACCTTGGCTCCTAAAATACCATTTAACAGAAGATGCAGCCTTTCCTGGTCTACGCTAAATAATTCTAAGTCCTTTTATTCCCAGACATAGGTACTTAAGGAAGCAAAGAAAACTTTTGGAAATGTTGATTTTTATAGGAAGCTCTGTAGCTAGATTCATTTTACATACCTGAAAAATTCAAAGTTCAGACAGGCCTTGGGCAAGAAAAACTTATCATCTTGCTTGAACCAGAGTTTGCTCATAGCTGTATCCTGTGATGGAAACACAATATATTTAGGGAAATATAGGCACATTTGACAAAAATCTTCAATCAAATCTCTCTTCAAGAGGAGGAGGACAGAGGCAACAGCTGAGTTTTGTTCTGGAGAGGCTACTGTCCCATGGCTCTGAAGCACTCTCCAAGAGACAGCAGATGGGAAGCTGGAGAGATGACTGGTAACTCTAGCAGCCGAGAGAAATTACCCTCTTATCTCACCCTGGGTCAAGGAGATGGGGACCCAGCGGAGGAAGAGGCAGACAGGAGAAACCAACACCAACTATCCTGTCCCTATCTTTCTCGACGCTAGGAGGCAGATGCAGGAGTCCTTGGGGGGTAGGTATGAGGCAGCTAGCCTCCAAGGTGGGCCACGTGGATCCCAGCCTGCAGGAATTCACACCCTTGTGTGGCCCTCTCTCCTGCACTAGACCAGGGTTGGTCTCTGTCTGACCAAGAGAATATGGCAGATGTGATGGTATGACACTTCTGAGATTAGATTATAAAAGACTCTGTGGCTTCCATCTCGATCACTCATTTTCCCTCTTGGATCTCACATATTAGGGGAAGCCAGCTGCTGTGTCAAGCAACTCTATGGAGAAGTCCATGCAGTGAAGAACTAAGATCTTCCCCAAACCACACAACTGAACTTGGAAGAGACTTCTCCAGCCCTAGTTGGGCCTTCAGTCAACCAAAGCTCCATCCAACAGCTTGATTGTCTCTCTCATGGGAGATCCTGAGCCAGAACTACCCAACAGAGCTACTTCCAGATTCCTGTCCCTTGGAAGCTGCATGAGAAAAAATAAATGTTTGTGGTTTTAAGCTGCTGAATGTTAGAGTAATTTGTTACACAGCAATGGATAACTAATACAGCCAAGGATGAAAAAATAAGCCACTCCCTCGACTCTCCACTCACTCATTCATACCAAATTACATAAAGTCTTAGAGTTCACTTGAAACTACCTTGAAACTCTGAGAAGAGACATAAATGGTTTAGTGTTCTCCTTACTTTATGCTAAGATAGCCTATTTAAAACACACAAAAAATTAGGAAAAGTAAACAAGCTTTCTCTTTGAATAACCCAACCTTTAACTCATTAAAATGTAATTTTTAAAAGAAAAGTGACTATCTTACTAATAATCTAGTTACTTGAGATAAATTTCATAGTCCTAAACACTAACTCTTGTCTCAATGACTTAATGTTAGGTCTTTTGAAGGGAAAGAAAGATGTTTGTCTATGGAAGTAAGTTTATAAAGAGTTAGTTTTAAAGTTTAGAAGAGGATGTGCCGTAATAATTTGATCCATTTTCCCACACAATCTACCCAAGGTGTGAGATAATGACATGACCAGAACATTTGGAGAAAGAAAACTCCCTTCTCAATCATACATTTCACGGACTTATAACTCCACTAACTTCATACAGCCACTCTTTCAAAATGAGAAAGAACTGTTTACAAGGGCAGGAAATCCAACAGCTTCCCCTGGATATGCTCTCTTCCAGGCTTTAGAGATTCTTTCTTATCTTTAACTTTCATGATGCAGCGTAAGTCTACTTCCTTATTGGGTCTTCAGTGAACACAGAAAAAAGGCTTTCAACACTGAGTTATATCTTTCAACAGATGAATTAGTCCAGACTTACTACTTTATTTTCTGCAAAGCAAACAATTCCCTAGAGTCTATGCTATACAGCAGTTTTGTTTTGACATTTCTAGCCTTTTAATATTTTTTTTAGTTATTATCTCTGCAACTCTTCTGTTATCTCTGGGGTGGGAGCCCCCTAAATCAATAAAGTACCAAATGCAAGAAACCATCTCTTTAGTCCCCTCCAAGTAAATAGGTCTGTCCCCTAACTTTAATATCACTGATTCTAACATATTACCTTAATAAGAGAAGGGTATGGCATTGCTTCTTTTTCTAATGATAAAATTTCAAAATTTGTAGGAATAAATTCATTCTTCGTTGGAAGTTTAAATTTCCCATTCAGATCAGCATTTTGCCATTTCTGGATGAAGAGTGAAAAAATACACAAACAAAAGTGATTAGAATCTGATTTAAGGGTTTAAAACACTCACTTTGCTTAATATCCAGGCAAACAATAAGGGAATAAATGTTAGCATTCTCTGCCACCCTATTATATAGAGGCTACTTCCTCTATATAAAATCTAGCAATGACTTTTCATGAAACTTGAGTTGGAATCTCTGGAACTAATCAAGGTTTTACACTTATCTATCTATCTTTCTTCTTTATACATCTCTACAATGATCAGCCAACATGAAGGAACAATCGGAGACTACGGAACGCGGAGGCTAAGGAATGAAGATTACATCTGCTCTAGCTCTTTAGAGAACTGGAGAATAACCTGCACAGAGACATACGTCCACAACTGCCAGATAACAGGTGGTTAGTCTAAGAGTTAAACTTTCAGCTATACTAAGTTACTTGCATGTATGGCTTGAAAACTAGGTTAAAGAGCGTTTCTTTGACTTCACTTCTGAAGCCTGGCCAACTCCTCTCCCAGATGACCGTGTGAATTTCCAAGTAGACCAGTATTTCAAGCTTAGGGTTAATGATGAAGCTGAGATTTAAGTCAGCTTAAATAGGATTTAGTAGAATAGGATTGACCCAACCTGCAGGCTGGGCCTGTTCCATGGGCTACTTCCAAAAGCTAAGTGAGACAGATCAGGCCACAACTGATGAATTCTGACTTGTAAGACTTTTTATTATTAAAAAAAAAAAGCAACCAACTGCCAGTGCTTCTGGGTTCAGTAATCTGGTCTCCAGCTGCTGTCTCATAGCTGTGCAGCTCTTGCAGTTCTGTTCTGGTTCCTGCATCTATATCTTTCGGCACTGGGATGGTGGGGAAGTTGACCACATTATTTATTAGTAGCAACTTAAGTCTCCAGAATGGCTGAATCATAGGGAATGGTAAGCACTCAGCAAGTAATTTCACCACTGAGCTTCCAGATCAATTTGTTTTAATTTCCATTTGGGGCACGTTTGTCATGGTCAGAATTTGGTGAACAGGGGTTTTCTCTTGTTTTGGGGTTAGTTTACACCCAGCACTAACCCATGGGAGATCAGCTACCCTCACAGCTTAGTAAGATGCACATTTGCACTCATTTCCTCCTGTGCTGTGAATATGTCAGAGAAGTATCAATAACAACTTTCTTTCTTATTCTCTTTTCTATTTCGTCATTAACCTGCTACCTTTAAGAAATGGCTATTGTTAAAGTTTAACTAGTATTTAGTTACAGCAAGTCTTTCTGATGTCTTCCCATGAATAAAGGACACAATCTCAAAGCTACATAGCCAATGAAAACCAAAAAAGAAAAAGTACTAGACAAGCAGATAAGACTCACAAACAAAATCCTGACTCCTAATGTGTAATACCAGCAACATGTCATTTACTACACAGAGCTGTTTTGAAACAAACTGTGATGATCCTATGTTGATGAAAAGAGCAATAATACAATATGAGGCATAAAATATAGCCCCTCCTCAGGTGAAGACAGCATGAATCCCAAAAACTGCTCCCCATGTGTGTTCAGAGCAAGGTCATGAGCTCTCAGAAACCCTTGCACCTGTCTTTCAGGTTCCCTGTTTCCATCTCTTCCTGCCTGTCCTGGTGCCTGTGCCTCCCTGTGGACTTTGAACTCCAATGATCTTTGACTGCATGAGGCTAAAGTCTGTCTGACAGCCCTGCTGGTCTGACAGACATGAGAGAAGATAGCTATAGTGTCATTTCTTCATGTAAATCCTATGCTCCAGCTCTCTACCTCCCTGTTTACTCCTCTTTAGAGGGTACGGACAGTGCTGGGCCACGACTCTCCACACTCTGGGCTGGGAATTGGTTGATCCAGGGCGCTCATGTTCTCCTCACACATGGGGCTTCTTCACAGACGGGTTAACCCTACCTTAATGACTTCGTCTGGTATAGCTTCTTGTTTGTACTGGGTTCCATACCACTCTTCTGTGCGATCAGTTTTTCCTTCAAAAGATTTGGAAACTATTGCAACCCTAGAAAGAGATGGGAAAAAAAAATCTATAAATTCATGTTGTATATATAAATTTATAGAATCTGACTCACGAAAATATGAATAAATGTCCAAGAATGTGTTGGGCTTCTAAGACCAAGTAAGTTCTATGAGGCTTAGGTGAAATAGCTATGTATGTACAGCAGTCTCTGATCACAGTCTCTGTTACCCTTTGATTATAGCCCATCATTTTGGGTGTGAAAAACTGCTTGCAAAGAAGATTCTTGTTATGAATGCTATTGACTAGAATCTTAAAAGAAGAGTAGCTGGGGGGAAAAAAAAAAACACACAGAACAAAGGTCAGTTGAAAAATAGTCTTTAAAAAAGCACAACAAAGTACTCCTTCCTAGGAACAGCTCAGGCCCAAGGTTACAAAAATGGCTAAGAAAACTTGTTGGCTCATTCAGAGAACCAAAAAAACTAAAAACATTCTTTCATTGTAACTTGCTAATTTGTACTCTGTTTTGTTCTTTTTTTTATGCCAGACACTACCATCAATTAACCGTATGTATTATATTCACACTGGCCTTCCTGCTGCCAGGGGAGATGGGGACAGGACCAAGAAAAATATTTCTTTCTCTGATGGGCTAGTAGGAACTTCACAGAAGAGAAATGAGAAAGGGAAAAAAACAGTTTAGGGAGGGAAGGCAGAGGTAAAATGTCAGAAGATCATAAGCAAAGGAGCCGAAGAAGCTCTGTACCAGTGGGGTGCCTGTCCTAGGGAAGGTTGCTGCCTGTTAATTATCAAAGTTAGAATCATTTCACTCTGACTAGCTGGCTCAACACCAGACTGGGAGCGATCCTTTCGAATCATGTCGACAGAGTGCTAGGCCAGTAGCTCGGAAGGCTCGCCATGTAGTCAGCCCTGCTGCTGGTTTCACTTCTTTATGTCCCAGTTCAGACAACTAGGTTCACGTCTGTTCTTGCTTGTTCTCACTTAGCCTCCCGGAGGTTAGGTTCCAGTCTCTGAATGTCAGTCTCACAGCTCAAAGTCCACTCCTTTCAATCAAAACTCCCCTCTGAACACCCATTCATTTTCAGAATCCTAATCTCTGTGTTCCAAACACCTGCCCATCACTGGATTGGCTCAACTCCAGTGCCTGACCATCAGAACCACCGTCTATTTCTTATTCATTCTAGATAGAATCGTCTACCTGGCTAGTTGGACTTGGCCTTCTCACTTGCTTCAGGGTAAATATTACAAGCAATCTGACTCACCTATCTATGAGAACGACTGACTTAATCTTCTAGTTTACGGTATTCCTGATCTGGTCTAGCTGCCACTGACCACTATCTATTCTAGAAAACATGCTAAATAAGAATATGTTCCACCGAAACACAGAGAATAATCCAAGGGTCTAACAGACGAAAGAGTTCAGATGTTGTATCCATGTTGGCAATTTTGAATCCCTTATGAGGGGTACGTATAGTGTATACAGAGCTCACATGGCCACATGAAGAGTATGTGATGTTTCTTAAGGACATTCACTCAGTACATGACAGAACCAGCTAAGACTCAGTCATAGAAACTGCTTCCACTCCTGTTGATTTCTCAAAGAATGAATGGATTAATTCTTAGGGAGACACCTAAAAAAGGAAGTAGAATTACATGGTAGAGAGGTGGTATTCCCATCTTCTCTTCCATGAGATGCTTGATTTTGAAAAGTTTTTTACACAGATGGCTCTGATTTCCCTGAATGACAGCCCCATGTATCAGAATAATGAACAAGGGATTGATTACAACTTATGAAGACTGGAGCATTCATTCAGCAGTGGACTTGCCTTCTGGAACAAGGAAACTTGAAACTCAGTTCTGAGTGAGAAAGTGAAAAAACTCAGGGAAAGCCGCCAAATGTTCTGGAGGATGACTATATGACACAGAAAGAAGCAGACAATGTACGTTGATGAGGAAGTTAGAAAAGGGGGAGAAGGGCAATTTACTAGGTTCAATCCTGAGGGATTTGCATCGTTAGATACCGAAGTAAAGTGTATGGGTAACAGGTGAAATGTTACCATGAAGTTCCTCAAACTACATAAATACCAAATAGTGGCCTAACAAAAAGAGAGACCAAGAGTTAGCATATCATCGAGGAATTAAAAACTGAAATAAAATGATAGAGTATGTATGTATTTTCAAACAGATTATGAAGGGGAAATAACAGAAGAGACAGATTAGACACATGTCAAACATACAGACATCTACAAATCAGAGTGTGGAAGCACAAGAGGACCTCAATTAGGAGAAAAAAGGCACAATAACTGAGGTATCCCACAGAGAGCTACAGTATGTTTAACTGCAGACAACTGAGAAAAACTGGCATGGACCCTGCGGCACCTTAGACTATCTGCTGGAAACCTAATTATGCTCATTAAAAAAAAAACCTAGTCTCGATGAGTTTTTTCCTAAATGTGGGGGAGGGGGCAATGCTATTCTTTAATCCCATCTACAAAGAATTGGCTACTGATATAGTACTAACAGAGGAGGGCATGGCATTCCACTCCAGTATTCTTGCCTGGAGAATGCCATGGACGGAGGAGCTTGGTGGGCTACAGTCCACGGTCACAAAGAGTCAGACACAACTGAGCGACTTCATTTTCACTTTCATAGTACTAACAGAGGAGGGCATGGCAATCCACTCCAGTATTCTCGCCTGGAGAATCCCCATGGACAGAGGAACCTGGTGGGCTACAGACCATGGAGGGCGCAAAGAGTCGGACACAACTTAGCAACTAAGCACAGCACAGCACAGCACATGGTACTGATAGGATCCTTGGAAATATGAGAGAAAATGATCCTTTAGTTTCATACTGAAACTTACAATACTAAGAAAAAGAAACAGTGGGCGAGAATGAATGCTGACTGCTGAGTTCAAGTCAGCCACTTAGAAGTGTTCAGAGGAAAGAATAGCTGCCACTGCTGATGAGACCCATTCAGAAATAATCTTGACATTATTAATCTATAGACATTAAAAGGCAATATCATTCCCAAAGGACGAATTCTCATGACACCTTTGCAAATAATCCCTGAGACAGAAAGAGGCCGATAATGAGAAGAGGCTTCACAGGTAACTGTGACGAATTTAAAAAAGAATTAGTAGGAACTGCACAGACCTGGCCATCAGAAACAAATCCTGGTTGACACCATGACTCTCTTTGAGATCTTGCCAAAATCACAGTTAGGATCTAAATTAGGCAAGTCTCCAGGCTTCAGTTTCATCACTTTTTAAAAGGGATTCAACTAGATAAATTCCATCCTCTTTCTAGTAGAATTCTACAATATCATGATATTAAATCATATTTTTTAAAGATACACAACAGAGGAAGAAAAAAGGCACAAAAATCAAAGATTTATTTGTCTGTCTTTAGGACAGTACTATAATCATCTTAAGTACTATGGCGTTAGAGTAAGCTTTCAGATCTGGCAGTTGAGTCCTCCAACTAACTGTTCTTTTTCTGTGTAGAAGTGTTCCAACTAACCTAGCTCCTCTGTAGATCCACATGAATTCTGGAATCAGCTTACCAATAGCTTAAGGAAAAAAGCCTACTAGGACTTCGACTGTGATTACATTGAGTCTGTGAATCAAACTGGAGAGGATGGATATTTTAATAAAATCAAGTCTCCTAATCTATGAACAAGGTCTTTAATATCTCTTGGCACTGTTTTACAGTTTTTCGTGTAGAGATCTTGTTCGTCTTTGATTAAATTCATTTCTAAATATTTTATGCTTTTGTTGCTATTGTAAATACTTTAAAAATTTTTTTAATGTTTTATTTTGATATAGTTACGTATTTCTATAGTTAGGAAGCCACAAAAATAGTACAGGGAGGTTCTGTATCCTTTTTATCCAGTTTCCCTCAATGGTTACATTTTACCTATTATAATATCAAAACCAGGAAATTGTTGTTGGTACAATGTATATGTATAGTTTTATGTCATTTACCACATGTACCGAATTTGTATAACCACCAATAATATTTCTTTTAATTTAATCTCTCTACTGTTTGTTGCTAGGATATGTCTGAAAAAGTTCAAACAATGGTAACTAGGAAAATGACTGATAGAAGAGTCCTGTCAGAAGATTTTTTCAAAAAGTTCTATCAGATTGTTGATTTTATTCATAAAATGACTGCTCCAAAAAACATATTTACTCAATCAGCAAGTTCCCAGAATTCTGGAAATATGTGCTCAAAAGGGGAGAAAAATAAATAATGCAAAATATGTGCCGATCAAACATATACCTTTTATTTTTGACTTTTAGAAAATATAGATGAAATTCAATTTTAAGGCAGAAATATCATGTGGTAGCTCATAAGCTCTTTAGGGCTGATCCTCCCCTAATAGAAATATTTCTTAGCCTAACAGCTCCTCCAATTTTTGATTTCCTGATTAACCGCTGGCCAGTCAGAAGCATTGAGACTGTAATCCTTACTTCCACTTAAAAAAACAGAGGGTGTCCTCTCTTGCTTATAAAATAAGATAAATGAGCTGACACTTTGGGAGTAAGAGTTAGGATGAAGCCAGATTAAGACAATCTATTATTATATCTTATTCATAATGAAATTATTATTTTTTTTTTTTTAAAAGCATCTTCATGTTTTCAAGATACTGACTTAAAATAATCAAGATTGGAGGAAGGGTGAGTGAAGAAGTGTGGGTAAAGATCAAAAAGGCTAGCCATGTACTGATTGCTTAAGTTTGGTATTGGTTCATTATACTGATCCTCTCTACTTTTGTAATCATGCTTGATAAAAAGTTTAAAAGCATTTTATTCACAGTTTCAAGTTTTCAGATTCCAACTATCACTGAAAATCTAGTATGTAACAGTAAAATCTGTAGAGTGACTTACCGGACATTTTCTGGTCTGAGTTTATCGAGAACCATCTCTATTAAATCTGGTCTAAATTCTTCCAGTAAATATTCAGCTGTGAGCACTTCTTCTAGGGGATAATACTTTTTAAAAGGAAAATAAATACAAAAGTAACATGTGTAAGGCTATGATACAGTTTAACTTATTAAAGCAAACAGATCTTTAACACATAAAATCATCTATTTTATACCCCCCTCTCCCCTCCAATTACATTTTATTTCATTGTAAATATTTCTGAATCTTTTCTCTTTCTTACCACACTTTAAGCAATTTCATATTGTGGGATAATTTTACAGTTAACCCCCAAATACATTTACATTACAGAGAACAAAAGTACATTTTTTTCAGGGAACACGTAATACCTCTAGCTAAAAACTGAGTGTCGATTAAAAAAAAATCTGGTGATTAAACGCTGACATCTATAGGATTCTTAATATAAAGTATATACATTTTAATAGAATTTCTTCTTTAACTTCTATGAATGAAATCAGACAAGCATTTAGAAAGTTGTTATGGAGGAAAAATGGCTCATATTTTGTTACTAAAGAAAAATAATGTGGAAAAGGCTTTTTAGTAAGGGCAACTTACTGAGACAGACTGATTCATTCATTCAACAAGTATGTAATGAACACCCTACTCTGTGCCAGGCACTGTTCTAGGTGCTGCTGTGGGTACAATGGTAGGTAAGATAGATGCCGTCTCTATTCTCTAAAGAGCTCATGTTCTAACTGGGAGGAAAGTGAAGTGAAAGTGACGTTGCTCAGTCTTGTCTGACTCTTTGCGACCCCATGAACTGCAGCCTACCAGGCTCCCATGTCTATGGGATTTTCCAGGCAAGAATACTGGAGCAGGTTGCCATTTCCTTCTCCAGGAGATCTTCCCAACCCAGGGACTGAACCCAGGTTTCCCGCATTGTAGGCAGACGCTTTACTGTCTGAGCTACCAGGGAAGTCCTCTAATTGGGAGGGAGGCGGACAATAAACAAATACTGTCATTATACTGATAAGATGCTATAAAGAAAATTTAAAAGGGGCAGGGTCATGATTGAGAGGTCAGGGAAGGTGTCTCTAAAGGAGAGACATCCGAGTGGAGACCCAAACGAGAAGAACCTAGCCATGCAAAGACTGTAAGTGTTCCAGGCAGAAAAAAACAGCAAATGACAGGGCCCTGAGAGGGAAGAAAAAACTAAATGCTTAAAGATTAGACATACAGCCAGGATAGCTAGAGTGGAATGAGAATGAGAGGGGTGGGAGGGGGAGTGATATGGAATTCGGTCAGAAAGAGGCTGGAGTCAGATGTCGTCATGGGTCAGGTAAAAATTTAGATCTATTTCAACTCTGATGGGAAACCACTGAAAGGCTTGACACAGAGGAGTGAAATAATCTGGTGTGGGTTTTCAAAAGATCATTGAGGCAGGGAGAAAACACTAAAGCTAGGGAGACGGCAAACACGGAACTCAGGTAAGAGTCTATGATGATAATCCAGGTAAGAAATAAAGGTAGCTCATATTAGGGTGACAGCAATGGAAACAGAGGAAAGTGGGTGATTTATAGCTTTCACATAAGTAGCACATGACACACAGCAGAACTGAAAAATATTTAAAGCCAGTAAGCATGATGTCTATGTAATGAAAATATTACAGATGATGATTTTTCAGGATGATGAAAATTAAGATTTTAAATATGTCTTCACATCAGAGTTTACTAGTTGCTACAAAGTCTAAAGTTTTACACTGTAGCTTCAATTTTTACGATTTGTATAGTACTGAAAATAACATATACAGGATCACTGAAACACTCTATGTGTCAAAGTATAGAGTAAAAGAATAATAAACTTACATGTAATATTCCTGCAATCTTAGAGGTATAACCCCGTGGTCTCTCTTTATCTTTAAACCTAAAAGCAACAGCATTCAAGTCCTAAAATGAAAAGTTAATCCAATTAGACATAAGTTACCTGTTATTTAGAAATACTTTTTTCCTTGGCAGTGGGGGTTGGTTTGCCTCCCATTTTCCTCCATATATAACTATCACACTTTCTGAAAAAATGGCTATGCTTGATTTAGAAATGTACAGAACACGAATGAAAATAACAAATATAGAACATGATTCTATAGGCTAAATTGTTGAAACTATTAGTCAAAGAATTAGGAAAACTGTGAAGGAACCCTGTGAGATTCATCAGTTGCACAGATGATGATTTTACTGACCCTCTCAGAGAAATGTAGCCTGATTAGAAGTGACTGTCCTAAGTTTCACAAACAGAGATTATACCTTTAAACAAAATACATTTCAGTCATGAATAGATCTTAAAGTAGATGTTAAAAAAAAAAACTCTTAAAAGAAGCATTTAAAAATTTAAAAGACAAATACCTTTTGTTTTATGCAAAAAAAGAAAGAAAGAAAAGGACAGGCTTTTCCCTACATACAACAATAAAGTCACTTTTAAGAACACAATAATATATATAACAATTCACTGTTCCTTTGAGAGTTCAATACAAATTTTAGATACAGCTTCAGACAGAGGACTGGAATAAACACTGATACATAAAAGCTCAAGAAACTCCTGGCTTTCTTTTCAGGGACAGAAAAGCAATCTATTTGTTTCTTTCCTTTTCCTCCTAAAAAGAGGCTACTTGATGCCTTAACCCTTAATTGTACGTCAGGTAACCAATCAGACTAGTTAAGACTAGGCCTTAACTAAAGCTACTATGCATTTCAAAAGTTTAGAGTTTAAATTAGGAACAATAAAAACTTTAAAAATTTCACTGGGCCTTACATTTAAATTAACTCACATATACTTGTTTCTTGAAAACTTTCCATAAGAAAAATTTTGGCGAAACAAAAGTACCTTGCACTCTTGGAAAACCCATTCTTGAGGTCCTTCTGCTCGTAACTTCTGAATGTATTGAAACATGTGCAAAATTATATCTTCAACATGTACTGGAAAAAAAGTGTTCACTTAAAAGCCATTCAGTCTTCAAATCCTTCAAAGCAAGGGGCTTACTCCTAAGGTAAGTCAGGTAAGTAGAAGATGATCCCCCTTAGAAAGGGACTTCTCACCTCCCTGTGACTAGGTGTAGGGTCCCACATACATGGCCTTCCAAGATCTGGGATTTGTGACAGAAGGGGCAATAAATGAGTAACTAAAAAGTCAAGTGCACATTTTACGAGTGCAATATAATGATCAGTTGTTAAGGAGGGAAAATCAGCCATGAAATGGAGGCCAAGTTGCAACAGATAAAACGGTATGAATTAAAGTCTTTACAGATTTACAACAAAAAAAACAGATCCAGAGCATAAATAAGTTAATAAAAGTTAATCATAAAAAAATCAATTTTCATTCAAAAATAGCCAATACTTACATAATCCTTCCTCAGTCAAGTCCACATTAATGATAAAAAACATAAAACCTCGGGCTCCTTCCTTTTGTCCACCAACAAGAGTATTTACCCAGCCTGTAACATTTAAAGGAAATCAACATGATTGCTTGTGTCTTCTTTTAAGACAAGGAATTTTCTTCTAAAATTCTATACATTCCCAAGAGACTAGAAGGGCATTCTGCAGAAAAGACTGGGCAAAAATCAGTTCAGAAAAGCAATTTCAGGCACTGCAGAAGATTCAAGGAATTTTGGGGGTTGGGAGTTTTTTTGGGGACTCCTCAAATCATTTCCCAAATCAAGAGTAGACTACTGTGCTTAAGTGCTATATACAGAGTCTGAGTGGAAAGGAACCTTGGAAATCTACTGACTGATCCTAGTATTAATACACCCTTTGATGGATAAGAGTAGATAAATGTTTCAGCTCATTTCATAGAGATGGTAAACAATATACAATATGAGATTTACTTTTTTTAACCTTTATCTTATTTAAAACATGGGCCACAATATCTTTTGAAATATTTAAACTTCACTGCTCAGTACCAAAAAGGTAAAACAAATTATGAAAAAAGACAAAAACAAAAACCCCAAAGAAAAAACAAAAGCATATTAACAACCATCACCTCACTCTCTCATAAACTCTAAATAGTCTCATCTGAAAATATCCCTTCACAGGGAAATATTTAGCAGAAATGAGAGCCAGAGTAAAAAAAAAAAAAAAAGATGGAGATGGGGTACTACCCTCATAAGCTGGGACCCAAGAGACTCACCCTTTGATTTAAGTTCTGATAACAGACTTCCAGGACCTTCATGCCCAATGAGATGACCAAGATAATGAC
Source organism: Oryx dammah (assembly GCF_014754425.2). NCBI lineage: Eukaryota > Metazoa > Chordata > Mammalia > Artiodactyla > Bovidae > Oryx > Oryx dammah. The sequence goes on from NW_024070198.1 coordinate 13,412,686, forward strand.
CGGGATTTGATTTGTAGTATTTCTGAAGGTCAGGTATCGGAAATGTCACATAAAGATTCCTAATATCCTTAATGGGTACTATTTTGTAAAGTTGCTGAGGGAAAAAAACAAACCACCAAAGATTAGCTATGTATAAATCCTACCGAAAAAAAAAATTTACAAACTATGAAGAATACTGATTTAAAACAAACAACAACCCTGATTTTCACAGAGGAATCCCAAATTGAGGAGAGAATCAATTGCCAGAGAAAATTATACTGACCAAACAGAAATAAATGACCTGGGCTCTTTCTTAGTGGGATTTCATTACAGTTGGTATGCGGTCCATGTTTGGTCCCCTGGACCATGTGGCTCAATACTTTTGGATGCTTGCCTTCTGGCACTGCTTAACAGCTTCTACAGTCTGCCAAGGTTATAGCTACCAAAACTACTTTTAGCATGAAAAGATCAGAACGTATTGTTACCTTTTTGGTGATGCATGTCCCTAGTATATGTGAAACTGATTTCATTTGACTACCCAGACAAATATTAAAAACCATATAAATAATGAAACCTCTAAAATGTTCTATGTACTCTTTGGCAAACTAGGTATACATTATGTCTATAAATTTAAAACAGAAAAAAAAAATACTAGCAATACATGCACTTACTTTAAGATGTTCTTCTTGGAAAGGATGTTCAGGAAATTCTGGCAATGGGACATTTTTGTTCTCTACTTCAGAAAATAACTTTACCACCAGATTAGTCAAGTCATCTAAAGATTCTACAAGAAAACAGACAACAGAAACAGAACTTAAACTAATCATAACATCTAGTGGGTAGTATTTAAAACCTTAGGATTATATATGTACCTATATAAAATCACTATGTTGTATACCTTAAATTTATACAATGTTATATTTTAATTATATCTCAATAACGCTGGTGGGGAGGACCTTAGGATCTCCTGAAAAATCTCAGGATTACAGAATAATTAGTGGCATTTGGAAACTATTTTATCTACAATTTCCAACAGAAACATACTAAACCACTGGCTGATAGACAATAACATTAACTTCTTAACAGTCTAAAACCTATTAGTAAAAGTCAAATGTTAGCATCTGTAAGTAACTGATTTTGTGGGAGAATAGTATAAAACGGTGAGAAGAATCCTGGGTCAGGGGATCAGAGGACTTTGATTCTAACCCAACTCTAACACCAACAAATTATGTCAAAAGAGCATTTAGACAAACTGGTTAAGCACTCCAGGTTCTATGAAACATGAAAGCTGGGGAGGGTGATCACAAGTCTCTTCCAAGGTCTAACATTAAATGATTCTGTATCACACTCTGTCAAACTCAAGCAAAGATTTATAATTGTTGGTAAGATTATATAGCCATGTGTGTGAAATTCTTCTATGCTATCATCTATCTATATTTTTTACAGAGAACAGTATTTGCAAAGTTTATAAAGTTATATAGATGGGATGTTCACTGCAGTACCGTTTTTATAAAAACAATAAAAACTGCAAGTGACTGAAGCATCTATCAATGTGTACATGTTATAAGACATCTCTACATTAGAATTTTAGGTAGTCATCAATGAGAAGGAGATCTGTATGGGCTGACATGAAAATATCTCAAATTTCTGTTAAGTGAAAACTACAGATTTCAGTGTCATGTAGTACAATCTCATTTAATTTTTTAACAGATATATATCAATCTAAATCTATTAATGAAACTCTACTTTTGGAATTATAACAAAAAATGATTTAAGGTAACTATCTTTGAAGACGGCACAGTGCTCATAAGGTGGGAATAGGAAGAAGAATTGATTTCCATTTTTATATATTTCTGTGTGGGACAAATTTTTTTGTATGCATATGTATTACTATTATTCTAAAAAGAAAAAAAGTGGAAAAGGTTATCTTTTTATAAACAAGATAACCACTCCCCTTGATTCTGTCTCCTCAAAAATAGGTTATTTATAAGTGGTGTAAACATTCATCACTTATTATTGTCAGAAAGCATTTGAATCAAATAAGAAATTTCTCTCAATATTCTATGACCCATTTTGAACTTCTCCATGAACTCTGTACAAAACACTTAATCACTATTTGACAACTGTCTAGATATACAGTGTGAAGCTCTCTTTTAGGTCTATGAATGTGGGTATGTGCACTTTATTTATAAAACATATGCATTTTTACTTCAATTTTTTGGACTTGTATGAAGAACCTTAATGTTTCCAGAGCCAAATAAAAGGCCCAGCCTGTGGCTGCCTGTTACAGGACAAGTGAACTCAGGAGTGAAGTGGGTGTATCTTGAGTAAAAGATGTCAGAGACATCTGACCTAAAGAGACAGACAGATGGGACAAGTAACTGGAAACAAGGGGGGTGGCCAACAATGACTTGTCAACCTGAAATGCTGATGACAGAGGGGCCCTTTACAGCAAGATTCCACTAGGGTATGCCTTTCCTTTTCAAAGCACAAATTCACTGTGTAGCTTTTTAAAGGTAAGGCAATTGTACCATAAAGCAACGTCTGTCTTCACCATTAGGCTGTGAACTACCAGAGTTCAGGGAACTGAGTCCCATTCATCTTTATATTACCAGGACTTGGCCATCCTAGGGTCTCCACTTGACAGCTACCTATTTGTCAAGTGTCCAGGTAATTGGTGCTGCCACAACTAGAGAGAGGGCCTCATGGGAAAACAGAGAAAACTTTTTTGTCCCTTTGTGACAGAGATTCTGCCACCTGGTTACTCTTCCTCTTCCCTCCTCCTAGAAGGAGGAGCAGACTATAAATCCTCTAAGAGATCCTGTTTCTTCCACATACCACTGTACTGTAAGGACACCTCTCCCAGACCTGTCATCAAATCCGCTCAGCTGAGCATAGAACTCAAGTCACACCAGGAGACCAAAGTGGAACAAAGAAACTCTTTGTTTCTTTCAGATGCTCATTCCATCACTTCCACTAAACCAAGAACACTGAGGGCAGGGTTCATGTCTGAGTCACCTGTTGTCATTACTTGCCCAGCAAGTGCTTAACTGAAATCATGTGTTTTATCTCAGGAGGACATGAACAAAAATACGCTTAGAAACCTATTCCCAGGACTAGGCTCTAAATACCAAGTGAATTTTTTTGTTTTTACACTCCAGACTTTCCTACCTTTAGAAAGAACACAGAATATAACACACACTTTTTTTTTTTAGTCTTCTCCTTGGACCCATTTTATATCCTCATTCTATTATCAAGTTAAAATAAACATAGGAGCTTATTTTCTACCTACAAAAGTAACAGTTGCCAATTTAAAAAACTTAGAAATACAAAAGAAAAAAAGAAAACAAAAGTCTCCTACAATCTCATGATTATGGAATGCTACAAACAGCTACCATTTATGGAGTATATGCCAAAGCCTTTGACTGTGTGGATCACAAGAAACTGCGGAAAATTCTGAGAGAGATGGGAATACCAGACCACCTAACCTGCCCCTTGAGAAATCTATCTGTATGCAGGTCAGGAAGCAACAGTTAGAACTGGACATGGAACAACAGCCTGGTTCCAAATAGGAAAAGGAGAACGTCAAGGCTGTATATTGTCACCCTGCTTATTTAACGTCTATGCAGAGTACATCATGAGAAACGCTGGGCTGGAAGAAACATAAGCTGGAATCAAGATTGCCGGGAGAAATATCAATAACCTCAGATATGCAGATGATACCACCCTTATGGCAGAAAGTGAAGAGCTAAAAAGCCTCTTGATGAAAGTGAAAGAGGAGAGCGAAAAAGCTGACTTAAAGCTCAACATTCAGAAAACGAAGATCATGGCATCCGGTCCCATCACTTCATGGGAAATAGATGGGGAACAGTGCAAACAGTGTCAGACTTTATTTTTGGGGGGCTCCAAAATCACTGCAGATGGTGACTGTAGCCATGAAATTAAAAGACGCTTAGTCCTTGGAAGAAAAGTTATGAGCAACCTAGATAGTATATTCAAAAGCAGAGACATTACTTTGCCAACTAAGGTCTGTCTAGTCAAGGCTATGGTTTTTCCTGTGGTCATGTATGGATGTGAGAGTTGGACTGTGAAGAAAGCTGAGCGCTGAAGAATTGATGCTTTTGAACTGTGGTGTTGGAGAAGACTCTTGAGAGTCCCTTGGACTGCAAGGAGATCCAACCCGTGCATTCTGAAGGAGATCAGCCCTGGGATTTCTTTGGAAGGAATGATGCTAAAGCTGAAACTCCAGTACTTTGGCCACCTCATGGGAAGAGTTGACTCACTGGAAAAGACTCTGATGCTGGGAGGGATTGGGGGCAGGAGGAGAAGGGGACAACCGAGGATGAGATGGCTGGATGGCATCACGGACTCGATGGACGTGAGTCTGAGTGAACTCCGGGAGTTGGTGATGGACAGGGAGGCCTGGCGTGCTGCGATTCATGGGGTTGCAGAGTCAGACATGACTGAGCGACTGAACTGAACTGGGGTGTCACCAGGTACTAAGCACTTTTTCTGCATTACATCAATTAAACCTCACAACAGATATGAGGCACCACTTCCATTTTATTTTATTTTACTTTATTTTTTGAAATGACAAGTTATTTAATTAGGTTCTTTGCAAGAAGTTCAGAATACTAATTTGTGAGGATAAATTCCATTTGTGAGAGCAAACACAGAGCGGAGGTAGCCCTGGAGCTGAGGGACAGCTTTGATTCTTCGCAGAATTTGGGAGTCCACAGCTTTCTGATCAAGCTTGCGCTGCTCTGTGATCTCGTATTTCTCTCTCTCTCTGTTGAAGATCTCACCCTCCTGGTGTCTGGGTTTATGCAGCTTCTTATTCTTGAAGTAAGTGTCAGTGAGATATTCTGGAATTTTCACACCACTGATATTGATTTTGGTGGAGGTGGCAATGACAAATTTCTGGTGTATTCTTCGCAGAGGAACTCGATTGAGGGACAGAGGCCCAGTCACAAGTAGCAAACCACTGCCCAGCTGCTTCAGGAAAACGACCCTCTTGCCTCTGTGGCGCCCAGTGAGGATGATCAGAATGGTCCCAGGAGTGATGCTGGCACGCAGATTCCTCACATGCTTACTGAAGGGTTTTTTGCCATGACTCAACAGTTTCCGAGGCACATCTTCAGTAGGGTAATACCTAGGCATTTTGTGAAGTTTGACCACTCGGGTACCACCATTCTTGTCACCACCAACTGGTTTTGTGACAGTAGCAAGAACACGAACCTTCTTTTTCTTTTCGACCTTGGATTTAGGTGCTGATTATTTTGTCTTGTACAAGGCCTTTCTGGAGTACATGGCTGATCGGGAATATCTGCCAATTCCTCTGACCAGGACAGGATTTCGGCTGCAGTGGGGCTTCCCCTTAACCTTTTCCACCTTTTTAGCCTTGTTGCCAGCATCAGCCTTCTTGGCTTCAGGTTTTTTCTACTTAGTATCTGGCTTCTCAGCCTTTTCATCTGCCATCCCTGCAGATGTCAACTTGATACCCTCTCAGCTAGGATGGCGAAGGATTGGGATCTTGAAATCTAGTCCTGAAGAGACATACCACTATTCTTACCACTTCTATTTTAATAATGCAAAAACTGAAGAGCAGGGAACAGAAGTAACTTTGTTAGCTCACAGCCACACACTGGGTAAGTGGTGTGTTAAGAATTCAAACCCAAGCTCTCAGACTCTAAGAGCATGAACTCTTAACTACTATAGAACATTATTACATTTCTGGTATGTTTTTCTACATTGTCTTATGTATCCCATTTACGTCTATTAGAGTTTTTAAGAAATCCCTGAATGGGATCATATAGCACATAGCATTTTTATAGAGTGCTTTTGTTTTCTATTTAATACATTATTAATATTTCCCATGCTATTAATACACTGTCATAAAACTATTTATTCATTCAATATTTATTTACTGAGTACCTATGATGTACCAAGCACTAACCGAGACAAATCAGTGAACAAAACAGTTTCTCTTCTCAAGTGACTTACATTCTGGTACAGCAGACAATAGAGAATATTTAATATTTTTTTAAATATTAAATGTGTGATAATTTTAAAAGATAAATGTTTGATAAATGTTTTAAAGAACAATAAAGCAGCTGGGAGATAAGAAAGTGAGAAAAGGGATGTTATTTTCTGTAAGATGTTCTATGATATAGCTATAAGATCACTATTAATCTAGTATTAATGAACATTTAGCTTGCATCTAACTTTTTACTAACAAATACTATACTGAAACATCCTTGTGTATCACCTGTTTGAACAACTCTGATGATTTTCTTAGACTGCACTTCTAGAAGTAAAAATGTATTTTTTAAGGGTGATGCATCTTAAATTCTCCTCTGTAAAGTGTGGAGGAATTGCATAAATTGTATACACAACAAACACAAAAGAATACCTCTCTTCATAATGGGTATTAGTTAAAACAAAATCCAAACCAAGATTATGGTAATTTAATAGGGGAAACAACATATTATCATTAATTTGCACTTTTAGAATCAAACCTTTGTTGCTTTCTCATAGTTTTCCTAGTTTATAATCATCTGCCTTTTGATTTTTTAGTTTTCTGAATCTTATAAGGTCAAATCTCTCAATCTTGTCCTTTATACTTCCTTTTCTTGCTTTTATATGCGTAGAGCACCAAAAGTGAAAGTGAAGTCGCTCAGTGGCGTCCGACTCTTTGCAACCTCACGGACTGTAGCTTACCAGGCTCCTCTGTCCATGGGATTTTCCAGGCAAGAGTACTGGAGTGGGTTGCCATTTCCTTCTCCAGGGGATCTTCCCAACCCAGGGATCAAACCTGGGTCTCCTGCATTTCAGGCAGACGCTTTACCGTCTGAGTCACCAAGGAAGCTTCAACTTCCAACGACTGATATTAATCTGTATTTTCTTCAGGTCCCCATTTAAAATCTCCTAAGCTAAAGCTGGACTGGAAGAAACACAAGCTGGAATCAAGACTGCCGGGAGAAATATCAATAACCTCAGATATGCAGATGACACCACCCTTATGGCAGAAAGTGAAGAGGAGCTAAAAAGCCTCTTGATGAAAGTGAAAGAGGAGAGTGAAAAAGTTGGCTTAAAGCTCAACATTCAGAAAACGAAGATCATGGCATCCGGTCCCATCACTCCATGGGAAATAGATGGAGAAACAGTGGAAACAGTGTCAGACTTTATTTTTGGGGGCTCCAAAATCACTGCAGATGGTGATTGCGGCCATGAAATTAAAAGACGCTTACTCCTTGGAAGGAAAGTTATGACCAACCTAGACAGTATATTCAAAAGCAGAGACATTACTTTGCCGACTAAGGTCCGTCTAGTCAAGGCTATGGTTTTTCCAGTAGTCATGTATGGATGTGAGAGTTGGACTGTGAAGGCTGAGCACCGAAGAATTGATGCTTTTGAACTGTGGTGTTGGAGAAGACTCTTGAGAGTCCCTTGGACTGCAAGGAGATCCAACCCGTGCATTCTGAAGGAGATCAGCCCTGGGATTTCTTTGGAAGGAATGATGCTAAAGCTGAAACTCCAGTACTTTGGCCACCTCATGAGAAGAGTTGATTCATTGGAAAAGACTCTGATGCTGGGAGGGATTGGGGGCAGGAGGAGAAGGGGATGACCGAGGATGAGATAGCTGGATGACATCACTGATTCAATGGACACGAGTCAGAGTGAACTCCAGAAGTTGGTGATGGACAGGGAGGCCTGGTGTGCTGCGATTCATGGCGTTGCAAAGAGTCGGACACAACTGAGCGACTGAACTGAACTGAACTGAAGCTGAAGCTCCAACACTCTGACCACCTGATGAGACGAGCCAATTCATTAGAAAAAACCCTGTTGCTGGGAAAGATTGAAGGCAGGAGAAGATGGGGATGGCAGAGGACAAGATGGTTGGATGGCATCACCGATACAATGGACTGAGTTTGAGCAAGCTCCGGGAGATGAAGGACAGGGAAGCCTGGCATGCTGCAATCCATGGGGTCGCAAAGAGTCAGACACAACTGAGCAACTGAACAACAAGCTTCTTTTTAGAACACAGTGAGTTAAAAACAAATTCCCCTCCACATTTTCTCCAAGAAGATCATCTGTAAAGCCTCTGAACAGATAATAGGAAATATCTTATATCTTTCCTTCCAATACTTTGAAAAAGTCAAAATGGAAAATCAGATAATCCAATTGTATGAAAAAATTTTAAGATTTCTCACCTCGACCTAAAACACAAATAGCCATTAAGTTCGATGAATAATAAGTAGAATGGAATTTCAGGAGCTCTTGTCTTACATCAATGCCTTCTTGGTTCGGTCTAGTCTCTAGAGTATATTTGTTACCTAAAAGGAATGAAAAACATTTCTAAGAAAAAGCAAAATATGTGAATTTTAAAGCTTCATAATTATTACTAACATTGCTTTAAGGTAAACTTAAAAAACAGAGTCCAAACAAACACATTCATAATGATTAGTCAAGTATGTTTGACCATAACCTGGATAAACAGGACAGTATAGAACAAACTAGTAAAATTTTATCTATAGAGCTTTCCCTCTGGAACTTGAAGCACTTTATAAAAATTATAGTTCTTAAAATTCCTATGAGGTGGTAGGTATTATGAGCACTTACAAGACAAAAATGAGGTCCTCCATTCACACTTTAATTTCCAATCCCCTAGGTAGCTCCAAAATTAATTGAACATAGTCACAGAGGGATCTTTTTGGAACTTGCCAAGTTACTTGTGGAAAGAAATGTACTATTCTTGGCTGAAGCATTAAATTTGTGATATGAATTCTCATGAATTTGATCTAGACTGGTAAAAATAGGATGCAATGCCATTCTTCGAAGTCTCAAGCGATGTATACAGAGTACCACTATGAGATCTATTATGAAATTTAATAACTAATTCAATTAGGATAAAATGTGCATGTCAAGAGCAAATAGTCAAACTCTCTAAGTACCACATTTCTAATAAAGGTCTTGCCATTTAAAGGCTGGGAGGTGGAATTTCAGTAATTGGTATCTCTCTAAAAATGGCATCTTGACTAGAAATATCTTAAAATCTAGTATAGTAACTTTTATTGTTCCCACTTAAACTACTAAATGGGCTCCTGGCAGAACATATTCTCAATGTGTTTCTCCCCCCTTGGGTTATTATAATGGCTGATGAACTGGCATTTAGAGAATCTCTTTTTCACTAAACTGGGATCCAGAGAGAGCCACCAGATGGCGTTCTCAGATCCAGTCTTTATCCTTGAAGAGCTGCATTGTACTCTTAGCCAAGATTCATGCCCTGAATGCTTCAATCAACAGATCTAGTGGAGTGTGCAAGAAACAGTCCAGCAAGTACTCAGTAACCTTTTTCTAGTTAGAAAGCAATCAAATGTACTCATATTCACTGGCAGCAGCCTGCTAATCAAGTTTCCAGGTTCTTTACCAGTCCTCTCAGTTTCAAGGAAGATCCAGTTCCACTCCAGATCTGCTCTACTTGAGGTCCTAAAACATCCCCTCATTCTACCTGAGGGATCCAGATGATCTAAAAAGTATCCAGAGTCCTAATTCCTCAGAGAAAGACAGAAAGAAAAGGACAACAACAACAAAAAGCTCCTTTTCTGGGTAATGGTTAAAAGTTCTCTCATATTAAGGTGAAATTTGAGTATATACCTCCCTTTTTTACTAAATGAAGGTTCTAGAAGCCTCAGTTCCAGGGAGACTAGGCCCTAGAGCTTCATTACTCGTTTACACTGCAAAGCACAGATTCTTAGACTATGTGCATTAAAATCGACACACTGGGACACCCAAGCTTGGAGAAATCACATTTTATTTCAAGGATATAAGTGTGACAGCATTAGACAGAAATCACATTTTCAGTGTCAAGTGTGAGCTGATGTGCCTATTCACAATCTGGTCCATATAGTGGTTTTTAAAACAAAACCTCAAATCAAAATATATAAAGACAAAGGGTATGGCCTCTGTATAGAACTTAAAATTCTTTCAGGTTGACTGATTCTAGCTCATTCTGCTTTGATTTTAATATACCCGAATATCTCACCATTCTAATCCCTACCCCTTATCTTTAGGTTCATTTAAGAACACAGAGATAGGGACTTCCCTGTTGGTCCAGTGGCTAGGACTCCGTGCTCAAAATGCAGGGGGCCTAGGCTCGATCCTGGGTCAGGGAACTAGATCCCACATGCCACAGTGAAGATCTAAGATCCTGCCTGCCACAACTGAAACCCAGCACAGCCAAACAAATAAATAAACATTTTAAAAATAAAAACAGAGATTAAAAAAACAAAAAAAAACCAACACAAAGATAAAGCGTGACTATACCCTGAATACACTAAGATATGTATCACTGGAACAATACTGACAATGCTATAGTACAAGGGGCCAGAGGGCCGCAGCAGAATACAACACTGCACAAGAATGAATACCACTGTTCATATGCAGCAGCGTGGAGGAATTTCACAGCTTCCAGGTTTAATGCGAGAAGCCGGACACAAGACACAGAGACACTGTATTATTTATATAAAACACAAAAACAGGCTGAACTAATCTTAGTCATAAAAAGTCAGAATAGACGTGATCCTCGGGTAGGTGGATAATGAATGCCTACCGATGGGTACAAAAAGGTGTTGGCAATCTGTTTCTTGACTGGTGTGGTCTGCTGTGGTTTTTGAAAATTCAACGAGCTGTATATAAATAAGAGCAGTATATTCATTCAATAGATTTTTCAAATAGCTGCAAAAGTAAAATAACCACAATAATTTGTCAGAGCCACACACACTTTTCAGTATATTTATTATATCAATATTTCAACAACAAATTAAAAAGAAAAATGAGCCAAAGGGGCTATTTTGTAAACAGCAACCTGGCTCACCTAAAAGCACAAAAATCTAGTGATTCTGTATCTCTGGCCAAACGGCTAGAGACTCAATCACATTTGCTCTGAAAAGTGGCTTTTAGCCACAAAGATTCCATTCTGTGAAATCCACATATTCATTTGTTTGCTACCTAGATGTTTCCAGGCTTTCTAATATGTAATGATAGAAGGGAACTCTGGTCCATTTGTGAACACAGCCCAGAATGCCAGTCCTGTATCCTAAGACACTCCTGAATTAGAAAGAGGAAATGGTCTCCACTATGACTCTCTTGGGGTCAGATAGTCAGCTCTTAATACATTGACAGAAAAACATGAATACTAGGAGTAAATGGGCCAAAGAGTCAGGCTAGTTATTAAGTTGATTAAGCCTTTTATTAAATCTTTTTAAAAAGTTTTTTAAAAACAAGAAGGCTAGCTAGTGGAAGTTCTCAAGAAATAGTTGAGGAAATGAACAGAAAAGCAGGACATAACACAGAGAATACTTAAATTACTGAGCAGACTCTGTTACTATCAGAGCCATCATCCCCAGGTAGGGAGGTGCAAAGGAACAAGCACTGGCTTTGGTGTGAGTAGAGCTATCAATTAATCCAGGGTCAATCGTCTTCTGGTTACATGACCTTGAACAAGACTTCCTTAGGCTCAATCTGCTGTCCTGACATTGGGAGACTTACACCAAATTAAAAAAAAAAAAAAAGTGTAAAATAGTGTAAGACTAATATTTAACAACCAATTAATAGAATAAAAGTCTGATGATATACCAAGCATTGTGGTGAAACGAGAACTCAGATGCTGCAAAAGGGAGTGCAAACTGGATCAACTACTATAAGAAACAATTTGGCAATATCTGTGCAATCTAAAGATGTACATATCCTAATACACAGTAATTCTACTCCCAGAGTTTCCCTCCTAGAACCCTAGAGAACTCTGTGTACAAGAAAACATGTATAAGAATGCTTATAGCAGCACTATTGAATCAACAGGAAAAAGGATAAAGAATAGTAATATATTCGATAAATTTTTCAGAAAGCAGCAAAAAAAAAATTTATCAGAAACACACTCACCAATATGGATAACTCCTACAAATACACATTAAATGAAAAAATACAAGTGGTAGAGATTACTTACAAAATACCGTTTTTATAAAACTAAAAAACTATACAACACATTGCTTAGAAATAAATGCATGACTTGGCAATGTTATCTCTTGGGAACAGGGAGGAAAATACAATCGGGGAATTGTGCAACAGACGCTCAAACTATACTTGAAACGTTCCGTTTCTTCAAGTAGTGTGTAAAGAATGACCTGGGCAAAGCTTTTGTACTGATCTCTTTTATGACAAATAATAAATCTGGAAAAACATTAAAGAATTGAATATAATACTTGATGTATAGCAGAAAATAGACAACCAGTAGAAGGTACTTCTGTTATGATTTGAATTGTAGGAGGGACTCCTGGCTTCTGAATATAGCATAAGATCCGTGTCATTAAAGTAGGGAAGAAAGCTCAGTAAATGGTCCAGATGACCTTCCTCTGCCTAAGAATCTACATGTGGACAGCAATGTGAATATGGCTGGGATAACAAATACCAGTTCAGTCTCTACACATATATTGTCCTCATTTAGCACTAAGTCAGCAAGGGCACTTCTATCCAATTAAAACGCTGCTACACAAATCTTGAATCCTACCTTTCTGGCTCTGTCACCATAAGAGTAAGCTCCAGCAGAAGACTGAGGCTGTCAGGGTTGCTGACTCACTGGGACCTTCCACTCTGGGCCTGCTAGGAGAGAGCACTGGCTTGGAGGTTGGGAGATTCAGGGTTTCTCATCCTGACTCCATCATCTTCTAATTAAGCAACCCTGGAAAAGTCTACAAATATCTCAACATGGATACATGCCCAGTTGTTAAGAAAAAGGGTCAAACCCTGACCCCAGCTGTGAGGCACAGGCAAGTTTCTTTATCTCTCTGAACTCCACTTTTCTTATTCATAAATAAGAATCATGAGAACCAATCTCATAGGATTGCTATGAGGATTAAATGAATAATCTGTGCTAAGGCTCAGCATAGCATCTATCAGACAATAATTACTTAACAGGAACTTGGGTTGCTATGAAGTTTATGAAAAGTGATTAACGGATATTGAAGAGGGTTTCGTATATTGTAAGATCAGTAAATTTTATTCTATGTTTTCATTACAAGAACTATGTGTGCTCATCCACTCGGTTGTGTTTGCCTGACTGCAACTCCATGGACTATACCCCACCATGGGGTTTCCCAGGCAAGAATAATGGAGTGAGTTGCCGTTTCCTTCTCCAGTTCTTCACATGGACTATAAATCCTATTTTTAAAAAAAGGCTTACAAAGTCAGTACTAATGTATATGAGTGCTGATTTTCAAGTAAACAGAATGTATTTTCCTGGAAAATTCTAAAGAATTCTTACACTCTGTGGGAAAGACTAAGTTTGAAGTTTTAGAAATATGTTTGAGAAATCAAAGTTGTCTCCAACTATATGTCTCATAGGTTCTCAAGGAAAAGTCTATTTGTTAGTTCTAACCATGAAACTGAACTGTTCTCTGAAAACCCAAGATCCTGAAGGTTAGTTTAATATATCTACACAGTTAGTTACTTGGAATTATTATAATCTTTTTTTTTAAAGCTCTTTTTTCTTGCTATAGAAATCTTCTAAAAATCCTGGAAGAAACCAAAGTCTTTGGAGATCTATAAATCTTCCTAAAAAATTAAAAAAGGACAATTCTTCTGCATCTGGGTAAGGACATGCAAGTGTGAGACATGAGTTACTAAAGAAAGGGGACTTGAAGTGAAAGCCTCTTAAATGTCACAATAAAGCAACTGTACACTTAAATTTCTAGTTTTCCATAGACACATTTCCTAGCAAGGGAAAAAAAAAAAAGGTACTAATGAAAGCCATGGAAAAACCTGGAGAATAATAAATGACTAAGCAGTCTAAACCATATCAAATATTTTTATATCTATGAATTATCAAGATACTAAAAAAAAATAAATTAGTCATCATTCAAAGATGCCAGGGAACCAACTCAATATTTTGAAAACTGGTAAATAAAGGGAATGAATCAAACATTTATCTTACTTTTTCTATAACTGTACCACTGGGGAGCCAAACAGCAGAAAAGGAGATTTTCTTTTTATAGTAGTACTCAAGCAAATCAATATGAGAAAAAGTAACAGAATTAAAATTACAGGGGTGATGCATTTGAGGACGGTTGTATCAACATAAACAGAGAGCAAACTAGACATTATATGCCCCCTGACGAAAGAACACATCACCATCTATGAAGCCTTCTTCAAAAATGGATAAACATGAATCTAATCAGGCCTCTATATCCAACTGCCAACTTGTGGGAATACAGAAGAAAGAGGAATATATTAAACTACGTTGCTGGAAATGCAATCATCAAAAGCTAGGCTATGAAAAGTCCTACATAACAAACATCCTGATTTTCAATAAATAAATTCCAGGGAGTCAAAGGGAGGGAGTGGAGGAAAGAGATGACTATTTGAAACCAATAGACTATTTGAAACTTAAGTGGATCCTAATTCAAATCAATTTTAAAAATTAAAACTTTCATCAGACAACTAGAAATTTGAACACTACCTGCATAGTTGGTGATATTAATGATAATGCTACTTTTACCATGTTTTTTAAAGAGAGTCATTATCTTTACAGACATATATTGAAATATATGGGAGTAAAATGATATGATGTCTGGGATCTCTTCAAAATGATGTAAGACGGTGACTGGGAATGTGGGTCAGACAGGACTGGCCAGGGGCAAAGTGATGCATACGCAGGGTTCTTAACAATATTTTGTCTACTTTTATATATTCCAAGTTGTTCACTTAGAAAGGAATGGAGAGACGAAACAGAAAAAAGTAAGTAACTTTTACTAGGGTCTAAATTGTGTGTCATGATCATCATCCCAGTATACCATGAGGTGTTCACACTCCCTTTTGGTTGATGTTTCATACTATTTTTTGGTTCTAATCCATTTCCCTACTCCTTCCTACAAAAGCATCCTTTATTATGGCCAAACTTCTCTAACTCAGGTTCTCCAAATGACACTGGGCTCACTCCTTGGTCTTTGCCTCTTATCCTGATTTTGGGGGTTAACCTAACATTATCTCGATTCCTGGGTTGGGAAGATCCGCTGGAGAAGGGATAGGCTACCCACTCCAGTATTCTTGGGTTTCCCTTGTGGCTCAGCTGGTAAAGAATCCGCCTGCAATGTGGGAGACCTGGGTTTGATCCCTGCATTGCAAAGATCCCCTGGAGAAGGAAAAGGCTACCCACTCCAGTATTCTGGCCTGGAGAATTTCATGGACTGTACAGTCCATGGGGTCGCAAAGAACTGGACACGACTGAGCGACTTTCACTTTCACTAACATTATCACAAGAAACACAGACTTGAAGTTCGGGCTGACCTGATAATGAATCCCATAACCTACAGACACTTCTACTGCCAGCCTCCCTCTTTTCCCTCCTCCCTGTGTCCCCCACAAGGCTAGGAACATTGGTCTACTTTTTCTGTCAGTATTAATCTTGGTATCTGTCAAACGGGATGATGAAAATTTCAGTACTGTGGTGAAGGTTAAGGGAAATCATATCAGGTAAAACTCCTCCCCAGTGGGTGGCACTTAATGCTCAGCCAATAAATAATAGTTCTTTTTCCTTTTCTTTTAAGAGTGACTCTTCCTCTGCCTAAGACAATCCTACCCACCCTTCAGGAAAATTCAACTTGCACCTCCTCTGAGATCCTGGAGAATTTAAATTTCTAGGCAATCATAAAGCAGGAGGAATAGTACAGTGGTTAAGGGCACCAGCCCTGGCTCTAGCAATCAAATGTTGAGTGACCCTAAGCAATTTAATCACTTCTCTAAAGTCTTAGTTCACTCATCTATAAGACAGAAATAATAAGGGCATGTACCTACTGGGGAGATTGTGAGAATTAAGTTAAATAATCCAGGCAAAGTGTTTAGTGCAGCACTCAGTAAAAACTGGCAAGGAGGAAAACAGAGAAAACCAAGTCTGAGATTATACTCCAGTGAAATTCTGAGTTTGACTTGCCTCTCCAACTAAACTAAAAGTATCTTTAGTGCAAAGACGTTGATTTACACTTTGCATTTTCTAATGCACTTTACATATAGAAGACCTTTAAAAAATTACTTGTCAACAGAGAAAGAGAGAATCTGAGCATATGTATAATACCGTACTCAGATTCATATAATCCTTTGTGGTATGTGCTACAAAGCATAATTGTCACCTAACAATTAAGAAAGAAAAACATCACCTGTATCTAAATACAGCCCCACCCTGTATTTCCAGATGCCCTCCCACTTTGTCTTTCATTCCATTAAGGAGTGCCTGTTTTGTTTCCCTCACCCACATCCTGATTTTTTTTCTATTTCCTTCTCTGACTAAACCCACTTGCTCCCACAGGGTCTGTTGGGTTAGGTTTAGAGAAACAGATCACTAAGAATAATCAGAACTAAAATTTTCCTTTCCTGTTCCAAACAACTTTAAAAAATTCAACTGCTTCTGCTTTTATTCCATGGAGAGGCAGAGAAAAAAAATTTTTTTAAGGCAACAGGGCAGAGAAAAGGCATAAAATTTATCAGCAACTGTGGAACTATAACTAAAGGTATATGTGAGTGACAAATGAAGGAACAAAGGGAATGTCATCACCAACCAGTGGTTCAGCTTAAAAAGAGAACAGGAGAACATTTCTCTAATAACACTGTCCTACAATCACCGCATCAAACCCACTGCATCAAGTTGTGGCTGCCCCTCACGACTTCATGGCAAAGACTTTTTCAAAATGTTGCTATTTTTCACAGCTGTGTGTGTGTGTGCTCTGTCGCTCAGTCATGTTTGAGTCTTTATGACCATGGACTTGTAGCCCACCAAGCTCCTCTGTCCATGGGATTCTTTTTGGCAAGATTACTGGAGTGGGTTGCCATTTCCTCCTCCAAGGGGATCTTCCTGACCCAGCGATTGAACCTGCGTCTCCTACATTAGCAGGAGGATTCTTTACCACTGTGTCACTGACCCTCTGCCACAGTGTAATTACAGAATCTCTCATTTACTGAGTACCATTAGGACCAGACTTTTGGCTAACCACTTTACACCAAACAGACATGGGAGGAAACTGAGGCTTACAGAAGTTAAGAAACTGGCCCACTCTTGGCTGGTCAGTGGTAGAACAATGATTCAACCTCAGCATGGCCCGCCATCACAGTACAAGCTTTACATCACTGAGCAGTCTCCTATTGGGAGGTGGGATTCCTGGCTGAAGTCTGAGGCTAGAGAGATCACATAGGGAGTTAATGAAGACATGTATGTGGGGACAGATTTAGCACATAACTACAAAAATGACTTTCAAACAAAGGAACTGACTCTAAATAGCCTTTGCCTATTTCTCTTTCTCTAGAGAACTGCTTTTATCTTTCACTTACTTACTCGTAGAAGTTTTTATCTTTTGCTTGCTTACTTACTTACAGACGTTCTTATCTGCTATATTGCTTTGCAAAACTTTTCACTGTGTATGTGCTTGTCTTTTTTGTGTCTGTACTGAACAGAAATTTTTAAGTTCTAATGTAATCAAATTTATATTTAAATATATGCTTTACCATTAAAAATATGGTTTGTGATATGTACGCTCAAGTACACTTTTCCTAGCCTAATATTTTTTAAAAAATATTTTCTTCTACAAGTTATATAAAGTTTTTTTCTATAATTAGGTCCAATCAACCCAGAATCTATTTTTGTGCATGGTGTGAGATGAGATCTGATTTTATTCATCTCTACATGAATAAGTAGTTGCCTGTGCACCAGTCATTGAAAGGCCCACCCTTTCCTTACTCATTTCTCACGTGCCTCTGTTTTATGTCTAAGTTTCCAAACATTTGTGGATATGCTTCTAGGGTTCATTATCTGTTCTACTGTTATCTTCATGTATTTTTGCATCAATTTCACTACTCTAACAACTGAAGTCTTGGTACGTGGTAGAAGTAGTGTCTTCTTTGTTGTTCTTCAAAATTATCTTAGTTATCCTTGGCCCTTTACTCTTTCTTATTAATTTATAATCAGATTATAAAATTATTAAAAAGAAAAAAACAAAAAACCTCAGGCTTTCAAATGGCACCACACTGATTTTAGATAAATTCAGGGTGAAATGTATCTTGTAATATTGAGTTTATTCATCCATGAACATGGTTTATCTTCCCATTTACTCAGGCACTCTTTTATATCCATTATATAGTTCTTGCTCCTCTGTTAGTGTTATTTCTAAACAACTTATAGCAATTTTTATATTTCTACAGGAAATATAAAATACTACAGGAAATAATATTTCCTGTAGTATTTTTCTAATTGATTACTATCAATACAAGAAAAGGGGTTTCCCAGGTGGTGCTAGTGGAGACTCAAGAGACCCAGGTTCACTCTGGAGGAGGCCATAGTGACCCACTCCAGTATTCCTGCCTGGAGAATCCCATGGACAGAGGAGCCTGGCAGGCTACAGTCCATGGGGTCACAAAAGAGTCGGACACGACTGAAGCAACTGAGCACACACCCAAAATACAAGAATGCAATTTTAGAGCTTCTCTTCTCTTGACAACAGTGGTGAATTATCTTATTTTTGATGATTGATCTGAAGATCTTGAATTTTTTATGCAAGCATATCATATGGAAACAAGAAGTTTTCTCTTTCTTCCTTTCAACCTCTCACTTATCACTTGTTTTTTCCCTTGACTTCCTGTAATGACTAGTACCTATAGCAGAGCTGAACAAAAAAAGTGATGAGAAGGTATTCTTTGTTTTTGTCTTTCAACAGAAATCCCTTTGAAACTTCAGAATTAATCATGATGTTTGACAGAGGCTTTTATCAACTCAAAGAGTTTTTTGTTGTTTTGTTCATGAATGAGTGCTTTTTTGTTGCTTTGTTCATGAAGGTGTTTTAACAAATGCTTTTCTTGAGTCTACTGAAATGACTGCCTATCACTTTGAATTACTTAAACTGTGGAACCCATTTGATTGTGAAGAAATAAATTTAATGTATTGAAAGATCTAAATTTTTAAAAAATATATATATAACAGAGGTACCAGACTACATCTGGTACTCTTATATCTGAAAATATAAGATAGGTAATGTTTGGTGAAACTTTTGTTCCAGTGGCTTACATGTGCCATGAGTAAAATGTACTATGGGTTGTATAAAGAAAAGTTTGAAAGCCACTGACCACTTTTTCAGTACATGAAAAAGTACTGTTAAGGACAAGCATTTTATTGTAAGGTTTTCTCAAAAACACACAATGCTTGATCTTTGCTCATTTAAAAACACCTAGCTTTAAAGTATTATTAATATTAAAATAATAAACCACATTCCCTAGATGACAAAATGGGCCACATTCATAGAATCATCTGAAGTTACTAAAAAATAATAAAAGTAAATTAAGTATGATTTCTGACAAGGTTTTTTCTGCAAGAATAACTTTAAGTAAGGGTATTTATTAAAGCTTTTATCACATTTTCACTTGCCTGTGACCTTAACAATGGACAGAACGTCTACTCCAAAAAAGCTCAACATTAGTTTATATTTCTAAAATCACCAGGTAACTTACTGTTTGCATTACTTACATCACATTTTATGTACTTTTGTACCAAGTCTGGCTAACTCACCTCTCAGCTGTTTATATTATTTCATACTTTGTTGACTAACTGCCTAGCCTTGTCAGAGGTTATGAAAACAAATATGCTCCCAAATTCCATCTCTACATAATTGACCATTTAATGTTTTTCTTCACTTATCACTCCTGATACCTTAAGATATCTTAAGATTGTTTTGTGTTTGTGACCAGAGGCAATACTGCTCACCTTATTCACTGGATTTATTTCTGGAAGATCTGTGGCTGCTTCCTGATTATGCTGACTGTGATTTATCACCAGTGAGACCATTTTAAAGGAGGCAACTCCCCAAAAAGAGTTCTAACATGTTCTGACAATAGCAGCATTGTTGGTGAAAGCACCTAACCTGCCAAAGGGACTATTTAAAGGACAACAATCATTGGATGTAGTGATTTTGAAATTTGGTTTTTAAATTCATATTCCCTCAATATACCATGTATATCATATTCCCGCAATATACCATGTATATTTTTACCTCTATAAAAGCCACTTTTCAGAAAATTAATCATTACATAGACATTTTAAGGACCACAATATTCACCTTAGCAATGATACAAGGTGCCAACTGTTACAAGTCTAAATAATACAGTATAGCTGCTTCTAATTGGAATTTTTATAGACTCCTATTTTGCTATGCTAATTCCCTGGTTGCTGCTGGATATATTCGAATGGTATTCAAACTGAAAGAACGCTGTCTTTTTCAAAAGTCCCCAAAATAAACTTATAAGCATAAATTTAAGTACACTAAACAATCTATTTTTTATGCTATTTTATAATCCCCAAAGCAATGTTTTAAAAATCATAGCAACCTTTCACAATGATTACATCTGGTAAAGTGGGAATAGCAACAGTCAATAAAGAAAAGGGCAACTTTTTGTTTTTGCCTTTTTAAAACATACTTTTGTATTATTTAAATATTTTAGCTGTATTTTTTCATGAAAAACTGAATAAAGAAAAAGGGTACAATTATAAAATCAGGTATCTCCAAATTTATTTTATGCTACTCCCTGTCATCCCATCTCTAATCTACTAGGATATTGCAGCGCTTTGACAGCAGGGACCTTGTGTGTCTTCTACAGTCAGGCCTGGAGCAGACGCCATGCATTTATCTATCTATAGATAGTAGAGGCGGAGGCAATGGGAGTAGGGGATTCAATAAGCCCTGAAGTGGATATTCTATTTATTCAGAATAAAGAGCGCTATTATCTCCTCTCCTTGACATGCTGGTTAATATCTACTCACAACTCTTAACTGCTCTGCTCTTGAAATAGCTAGACCCCTATTTGTATGGGATGGCCAGAGGTATCCTCTAGAGGGCTAACTAACTGGTTAGGCCACTGTTATTACAATTTCGAGAATATCATTTCATATATTACATTCAAAGTCCAATGCCAGAATCCCTCTGTTGTACACCTGAAAATTACATAATATTGTACATTGATTATACCTCAATTAAAAAAAAAATCCAATGCCAAGAGCCCAACTCTTATTGACATCCTTTTCTTTGAACTACTAGCCAAAATGTTACTCATCTGTTAAAAGAATGATTACTATTTCTAAAATCTAAATTTAATTTTTTATCTTGTTATCCAATAAACTTGTTTCATACTTTGTTACTCTTCCTTCTTAACCTATCACCTTATGCACAAAGCTCAAATACCTAAGCTTTAACCCTTTTTTTAGGTCAAATATAGGTGTTTCCCCAAAGACCTGCCAAACAACATATATGTAGGGGTATGGTTTAAGAAATACCAGGGCAGGACTTCCCTAGGGGCCCAGGGGCTAACAATCTGCCTTGCAATGCAAGGGACACAGGTTCGACCTCTGGTCAGGGAACCAAGACCCCATGTGCCACAGAGCAACAAAGTCTCTGTGTTTCAGAGTTGACTCACCACAACTAGAGAGTCTGTCTGCTGCAACAAAAGATCCTCATGCATGATGCAACTAAGACCCGATACTAGCAAATAAACGATTATTTTTAAAAAAAGACCAGGGAGGAACAATGATATAACAACCACTTATCAGCTCCAAACTCTAAGGAGTTCTGCAATCTTCTATCCTAAACTATAAAATACAATACTGGGCAAAAAGGCCATGGTTTAAATGAGGTTAAGGAGAACTAATGCATTAAAGCTGCTGCTGACAAACCTGTTCCAAATTTACTGAAGGGATGTTTGGGATTCCCTGTAGCTTTTTCCAGCTGAAAGAGTCTCCAGGCATCGTTCATCACATTTTTCTCATGTTCTGAATCAACTGCATTCACCTCTCTGTCTTTGCAGCTCTCATCAAACAAGGGGCACAGGAAAAACTGTGCAAATCTAAGGGTGTGAAACACAATTAACAATTTGAAAGTTGTTATTTTAAGAGTGGCCTCAGAAAAATGTTTTTTAAAATGTTTGAAACTTAGGAAATAGGAATTCTACAGAATCAGAGAAAACTAAAATTGCTACAAAGAAAAAAGGAACGTAAGTTCTAAGTAATATAAGAAAAAAATATTATACATATGTAAATTCAGAGAACTCTACCCTAGATATGTCACCTAATTAGTGAAAATATAAAAAGATTAACCCCTGATTTTGACAATTCCCACCTGTTGTTACCATATCACCAAGCAATTCACCAGCTGGGTATCCTAAAATTCAACTCAATTGATACCATGAGATCTCACAGGTCCTACAAGGCTCATCCCTCCCTCACACCCCTTCCCCTCTGTCCCCAACTTCAAACACCAACCACAGGTCCAGGTTGTCACCTGGGCTTCTGACCAAGCACTATAGATCATAGATCAGAGGCTCCCACAACCACCTCCTTGGGTGCAGTTAATATTCTAGATCAGCTACAGGACTCAGAGAAACATTTTACTTACTAGATTACTGGATTTATTATAAAAGGATATGATTCAGGAACAGCTAGATGAAAGAGA
Organism: Oryx dammah; assembly: GCF_014754425.2. Taxonomy (NCBI): domain Eukaryota; kingdom Metazoa; phylum Chordata; class Mammalia; order Artiodactyla; family Bovidae; genus Oryx; species Oryx dammah. The sequence continues at coordinate 13,435,188 of NW_024070198.1, forward strand.
TATGTAAGGCAAAGTATGTGGGAAGGGTACAGCGCTTTCATGCCCTCTAGGTAGGCCACTCTCCCCACATCTCCACGTGTTCACCAATCTGTAGGCTCTCCAAACTTCAACAGAATTGAGTAAATCACTGGGCATTGGTGTCTGAAATCAACCTCCACCTTGTGGACTGAAAGTTCCAACCTTCTAAATACAGGGCTGGTTCCCCTGGCAACCAACCTCTAGCCTCAAATTATCAAGGGACTTACCCAAAGTCACTTCATTAAAATAACAAAATGCAACTTTATGGCTCTCAACACTAAGGAAATTCTAAGAGTTTCAGGAGCTATGGTCTAGGATAAGGGACAAAGACCAAATATATATTTCCTAATATAAATCAAAATACAACAATAAAAAGGCAGGGAAGGCTTGCAGAACAGTGGGGCAGACTTATAAGACAACAGCAATGTAATCTATCTATTTAAGATTTGCAATTTGAGATGTCTATAAAAATCTCTGTTGTACATGGCTAATTCCCCAAGAAAGGAAAACACACCTGACAGTTCTCAGGCAATAAATATTAAATTTAGTTTTAAGTGCAATTTCACTAAGACTCAGGCATTTTAGGACAAACTAACTGACCTATTTAAAAGGGTCTATTTGAATACTTTTCCTTAAGAACTTTACAATTAGTGAAAAAAATAATAGTAAGAAAAACATATGACAGTAGTTTGACTAAGAATAATTATGGACTTTTATGAAATATTAAGAGAATTTTTAAAATTTAAAAGCAGTGGTTTGACAAATAAAATGGCATGTAACTTTAACATAAGTAACCTATTATATTTTTCTTGAGGTTGTTCTTTAATAGTAGTACCAAAGCTGAACTGAGATTCCTTTAGTTAATAAATTAACTCTCCTACACTAGGTTGCAATTTAAATCATGATTTCATATAGTAATTCTTAAATTTAGACCCCATCTTATAAAAACAACATCCAGAATTCAGATAAAGATGAGAGCAGAGACTGTCTGAATGGGACCACTATTCAGTGGGCCTAGAGACTCCTGGGTTTATAAACATCTCAGCAATTGCACCTCACAGTGCAGCCATCAGAGAAGCTGTTACCATTACTTGGTATTATTTTAAGCACATAGTGAATACAGTCCTGTGCTAAGTACTTTACACATACCAACCCAAAGGGAAACTCTATCTGGAGCCTATAATTAATGATATATGGAAACAGATAATTCTGGACATATAACCACTTTTACCTACCTCAATACACTCAGGTTGGGAAAAGTACCTAATAGCTACATACCATAGCTGGACAAAGCCACATAAAGGGTCATGATTCTGACAGAGTATAATCAGTACTTTTAAAAGATGCCCTGTACAAGTAGCTTTTTTTTTTTTTCACTCTGATCCAAGTAACAGACATCCTCCATCATACAGAGATCTATTATATGAACATCTGCTGAGGCATTTGTAAAGCAGGAAATTAAATTCAGTGTATGATCCCAAGGAACTCATTAATGGAAGTCTTCTGGGAATACATACAAAAGATGATTACATCTCAAAGCTGCTGCCTAAAGACTGAAACATAAGCTAGAGTAAGTAAGAAACAGACTACTCTGACCCAGTCCTGTATCTTAAACCCATGCCTTTGTTCTTCTATTAATGTTCTTTGTGCTACAGAACAAATTCAAACTACTAGGTTTGGGGGAAAAAATGACTATTAATTTAAATAAGCAATTAAAGCTGAGAACTAAAAACTGTGAAATCAAACTTCATTATAGATCCATCAAAAATGCTGCAGAATTACACCTTCTTGGTAACACAGAGAACTATAAAAATTCACCAAGGGAAAAATTACACTTTGAACAAACCAATGAATCAAATCACTGATATAATGAAAAATTAGATACTGTTAGCCGCTTAGAAAATTGACCAAGAAATTTAATTAGCCTAATGGAGGCTGCTCCAGAAAACACTTTCACAAAATATCCCCAGGGTTGAAACAGCAGGTCAAAACATTCTGTATCTACTAAATATCCTTGAGGAGTGAGGAACTAAAGGAGAACAGAATATTTAAGTTCTTGTATTCTGGAACAGAAATATGTTTGAAAAGATATCCATGACAGGAGTACAGTTTATTCTTCATCATATGCTTCATATGCAATACCAGTTAGAATGGGAAAGGCTGGCGAAAATTTTATGTCAAAAAAACATTTTGTAGTCCTGAAAGCTGGTTTAAAGTCATGCCATTATTTCTCCTCTACTATAAAGTAAATATATAACATCACTCATTATTTTCTGTTTATAAAAACCCAGGGGTCAAAAAGTACTGGTTAGAAAACAACAACAACAAAATACTGGTTAAAATAGATTGTTAAGCTATAAAGCTGTGAAGACATTTTTGTAAAAATAATAAGTATTGTTATTAACATGATAATTTAAGAAAGTGAGATAGATAATCCACAGGGTATTTTCAGCATTACCTGTCTAGCGCACCTTCTAGGTGTTCATGAGAAACATCAAAATAGTAATTGGTATGCTCTCCACTAGTGAAGGCATTCGAACTTCCTGCATGCTCACTGAGAAACTGGCTGTATTCATTTTCTTTAGGGTATTTCTTTGTTCCCAAAAATAACATATGTTCACAAAAATGACTTAAGCCAGCAATATTTGGAGGATCTGACAAGGAACCTGAAAGAGAAGGGAAAATACATATATAATAAATCATTTGTTTATATGTTGAAAGATATCAAGGACAGATGAATCACAGGTGATTTGGAACTTCTGTTAGCAATGGTAACTCCAACCATAATCATAGGAAGTTAACTACAGGCTACTCTAAAATGGTACAACTTACATTCTAGCCCTAGCTTTTGACATCAGTTTGTTGTCATTGTTCAGCTGCTCAGCTGTGTCTGACTCTTTGCAACCCTATGGATTACAGCATGCCAGGCTCCCCTATCCCCTTCACTATCTCCTGGAGTTTGCTTAAATTCATGTCCGTTGCGTCGGTGATACTATCTAACCATCTTATCCTCTGCTGCCCCCTTCTCCTTTTGCCTTCAATCTTTTCCAGCATCAGGGTCTTTTCTAAAGAGTTGGCTCTTTGCATCACGTAACCAAAGTATTGGAGCTTCAGCAACAGTCCTTCCAACGAATATTCAGGGTTGATTTCCTTTAGGATTGCTCTCCTTGCTGTCCAAAGGACTCTCAAGAGTCTTCTCCAGCACCACAATTCAAAAGCATCAATTCTTCAGCACTCAGGCTTCTTTATGGTCCAACTCTAATATCCATACATGACTACTGGAAAAACCAAAGCTTTGACTATCTGGACTATATGGACCTTTGTCAGCAAAGTGCTATCTCTGCTTTTTAATATGCTATCTAGGTTTGTCATTGCTTTCCTATCGAGAAGCAAGTGTCTTTCAATTTCATGGCTGCAGTCATCATCCACAGTGATTCTGGAGCCCAAGAAATTAAAATCTGTCATCATCAGACTGACATCAGTTACCTGGTGACTTTCAGCAGATACTTAACCTTTCTGGACAGTAGTGTCCTCACACATCACTCTGAGAGAAAGAGCTGAATGCACTGTTTTATAAGAGCTAGAAAATTCTAGCTTTTGTATTTTATTGAAAGAGACAATACAGGGTGGTGCTAAGAGCACAAGTTAGCAGGTCTACTAGCTGGGAAATGTTGAGCAAAATGTTTTGTTTCAGTCACTTTTTTAATATATACTTCACTTAAGAGAGTAAAGCAACTTCAAATTAGATGACAATTTGCAAGGCACACTGAACTGTGCGTGGCAATAATCATTTGTACAACTTACAATGGTTATTATCTTATTTCCCCAATTCTAAAATGCCACTGAATTTAAAAAAAAGTTTTTCAGAGAGGGAAAAAACTAAATGTACACATAGATAAGAAGTAACTTGATTAAAGCAGCATTAAATGTGGGAGAAAAGTGCACACAAGAATTTAGGAAATATGCTATTCCTAGTGTATCAAGTGTATATGAAAGTAAAGGCAGTAGAACTGTTACTGTAAAGGATGGGAATGAATTTCCTTGCTGCTAAGTCACTTTTGCTGGAAACCTAATACAACACTCCCGGTAAAGGTGTGTGTGTGTGTGCTTAGTTGCTCAGTTGAGTCTGACTCTTTGTGACCCCATGGACTGTAGCCCATAAGGCTCTTCCGTCCATGGGGATTCTCCAGGCAAGAATACTGAACTGGGTTGCCAAGCCTCCTCCAAGGGGATCTTCCCAACCTAGCGATCAAACCCAGGTCTTCCGCGTTGTAGGTGGATTCTCTACCACGTGAGCCACCAAGGAAGCCTGGTAAAGGTAGAGTGACTTAACATAGACAACTGTAGATTACCAACAGCTGTACAGGGCTACGGTACCCAGTAACATACATCAAACTGGTAACTGCCAGGTCTCCAGTGCATAAATATGGAGAGTCCAAATAACTGTAAACATTAGGTCAGTGAAACTGAACAAAGCTTAATTCACAATTTTAGATTGTACCTATGTGTACATCAAGTGCTGCTGATGATTTATCTGTTGTTGGATCACTGACGAGAAGTACTTTGATCCCATTGACCAGCTCAAGTCCACGGTATTCTCGCTTGTCTTCAGGAGATTTGATGATATGATTTCCTATTCTCTTGATTGCTGGATTATTCATTTTGCTGTAAGTCTTTTTTTGGAAACTGAAAAGAAAAAAACTGATTAATTGTTGGATTGTGGTTTCTTTTTGTTTTAATGAACAAGGAGTAACAAGCAAACCCATATATTATCAGAGTAAAAAATGTGTACAATGAAGTGCAACTGACATACAATATTAGTTTCAGGTGCACAACAGTGATCCATTACAAACTGATCACACAATAAGTCTAGTTACCATCTGCCACAAGACAAAGTTCTTCAAATATTACTGACTATATTCCATACATTCCCATTGACTTATTTATGAGTGGAAATTTATACCTGTTAATCACCTTCACTAATTTTGCCCAACTCCCTCTCCAGTCTTCCCGCTAGAAACCAAAGATTTTTCCTCTGCATCCATGAGTCTGTTTTGTTTGTTCACTTGATTTTAGATTCCACATATAAATGAAATCATATGGTATCTGTCTTTCTCTGGCTTATTTCACTTAGCATAACACCCCTGTAGGTCCATCCATGCTGTACACACCTCACACACACATACATACACAGGAATATCACTCAGCCATGAAAAATAATGAAACCTTGCCATGTGCCATTCATCTGCCAAACACTAAGGTTACTTCCATATCTTAGTTACTACAAATAATGCCACAATGAACACAGGACTGCCAATACTTTTCAAATCAGTGTTCTCACACTCTTTAGATAAATACCCAGAATTTGCTAGACTGCATGGTAGTTCTACTTTTAATTGTTGGAGAAACTTCCATGCTGCTCTCCGTAGTGCTTGCTCCAATTTATAGCCCACCCAAGGATTCCCTTTTCTCTACATCTTCACCAACACTTGTTTGTTGTTTTTTGCTTACATTTCTTTGTACCTGTCTTGTGATGACTGGCACTTCTTACTTACATTGATTCATTAGTATTTCTTATTTCATGGTTTCACATCTCAAGATTCAGTTATAAATTCACATTCCAAAAGTTACACTAAGATCCAAATATAAAATGAATAATTCTAGCTTTCAATGCAGAAAAAAAGTTCAAATTGCTTTTTTAACTTAGAGTAACAGTGGTTCTTATTTTCTCTATACAGTACGGTACAATGGGCTTCCCAGGTGGTGCTAGTGGTAAAGTAATTGCCTGCCAGTGCAGGAGACATAAGAGACTTGGGTTCAATCCCTGGGTCGGGAAGATCCCCTGGAGAAGGGAATGGCAACCCACTCCAGTATTCTTGCCTGGAGAATCCCATAGACAGAGGAGCCCAGTGGGCTACAGTCTACAGAGTTGCGAAGAGTTGGACACAACTGAAGCAACTCAGCATGCACACTGTACAGTACACAAAAGCAACACCACTTGTAGAGGATACAAGCGACAGTGAAAACCAGACCTGTGAACTTACGTGATTGTATATGCGAATGCACGTTCACATCTTTGAAAGTTGGAAACTTAACTAAAGGTTCATATGTAAGGGACTTACTGTAATGTCTTTTTTTGTCTGTTGTAATAGTCTTTGTTTCAAAACCTATTTTGTCTACTGTAAGTTTTGCTAATCCAGCTTTCTTACACTTCTATTTGCATAAAATCTCTTTCCATCCCTTCACTTCCAGTCTGTGTGTGTAAGCCTGAAGTGAGTCTTGCAAGCAGCATATAAACGGGGTCTTTTTTTATATCCACTTAGCCATCCTATGTCTTTTGATTAGAGCATTTAGTTCATTTACATTTAAAGTAATTATTTTTAGCAATATACTTATTGCCATTTTGTTAACTGTTTTCTGGTTGTTTTTGCAATTCTTCTCTGTTCCTTTCTTATTCTCACATTCCTTTCCCTTGTGATTTGATGACTTTCTTTAGGGTTATGTTCGTATTCCTTTCTCTCTATTTTTTGCGTATCTATTATACCATACGCTTTTGTTTGTGGCTACCATGGGGTTCAGTTCAGTTCAGTTGTAGTATGTAACAAATCGGAACATCTGTCTTGCTAGTCCTTAGGTCATTCTCAAAGACAGCTGTTCCACATACAGTTGCAGTTTTGGTGTGTCCATGGGAGGAGGTGCACTCAAGATCCTCCTGCCATTTGACCCAGACTCTAGAGGAAATTTTTTATAGCCTATCTATAGAGTACAATCATTCCTCTCCTCTATCTTAACCATCATTCTTTCAGATAAACGATAAAAGTATTGCTTTTGTGGAGCCATATTTGTATCTAGAACACATCAATAGGGATTTGTGACAGGACTGGGCCATAAGTTGATAGCTGTGCTGACCTAGAAGAGTTTTAAAATACCGATAACTGCTTTCCAACATACTTCGGGGTATCTACGAGAGTAAGTGAGGTGATAAATTGAGAAAGTATTATTATTGGGTCAACCAAAACACTGCTCAAACTTATGATATTCAGAGACAGGGTAGGTCTGGAACTCACGGGTCCGATATTCACTTGCTCAGAACCCAGGGAGCAACATCACTGCGGGGAAAATCCTCTGAAGGCCTAATAAAAATAAGAGACCTGGGTTGTCTTATGAAGGCAGCAAAAGTAAACACACAAAAACAAACAAATGAAAAGCTGAAAGGACCCAAGAAATTGTTGTAATCTGGTGAAGAGTTGAATGCCACAGTAGGCACAGCTCAATGACCGTAACAAACAGGTCAGATACCTTCCCTTACAAAGAAGTTCCCTTCCACTGCTAGTCCTCTCCTTCCTTCTAGAGGAAGGCTGGGGTGACAGTGATGGGAAGGGACCCATCCCTTCACTGCACCCGTAAGTTCATGTGAGTGCAGTGAAGGGGTTTTCCAAATTTGCAATATGTACGTTTTTGAGACTAAGAACAAACACTATTTTTGTCTATGCTGGGGACTGCTTAAGAGACCAAAATTGAGCAGGTCAAAATACAAATCAGGTGAAGCAAAAAAATCTTCCAAAACTACAGAGGAAAAAAATGATCCTGTGCTAACACATTTGCTTTTCACCTGGAACACAAAAGAAATGGATCTAACTGCCCCTTAACAACTGACAAGACATCCAGATTTAAAGGTAAATCAGGACTTCCCTGTTTGTCCAGTGGTTAAGGATCCACCTGCTACTGTAAGGGACTTGGGTTCGATCCCTGGTCCGGGAAGATCCCATATGCCTTGGGGCAGCTAAGCCTGTGTGCCACAACTACTGAGCCCATGCTCTAGAGACTGTGCTCCACAACAAGGGAACCCCAGCTAGAGGGTCGCCCCCGCTCTCTGCAGCTAGAGAAATCCTGCTCATGGCAACAAAGAACCTGTGAGCCACAACATGACCCAGCACAGCCAAAACTAAATTAAAAAAATAAAATTTCTAAAAAGAATAATAAAGGTAAAGCAAAAGGGACATAAGCAGGCATGCAACTTTTTTTTTTTTTGCATTAGAAATCTCTGGAGATTAAGGAAGGGAAAATCCAGTTGCTTTTATCAGAATATCTTTCTCTATGAAATCATCAGTAACTAGTGTTCTGGGTAACAACTGATAAACCAAAGAGGTTCACTCTTATTAAGAATGTCCCCTAACCTATGGTATAGCACAGGGAACTACAGTTAGTGCTTTCTAACAACCTATATGGGAAAAGGATCTGGAAAAGAATAGATATATGTATATGCATATGTATAACTAAATCACTGCTGTATACCTGAAACTAACACAACACTGCAAATCAACTATACTCCAATATAAAAAAATTTAAAAGTCCCCTAGATCTTCTATTTGGAATTCTGGAGCTCAATACTATACATCATCAGCTCAGTTCAGTTCAGTCATGTCTGATGCTTTGCAACCCCATGGACTTCAGCACACCAGGCTTTCCTGTCCACCACCAAATGCCAGAGCCTACTCAAACTCATGTCCATCGTGTGGTGATGCCATCCACCATCTCATCCTCTGTCTTCCCCTTCTCCTCCCACCTTCAATCTTTCCCAGCATCAGGTCTTTTCCAATGAGTCAGTTCTTCGCATCAGGTAGCCAAAGTATTGGAGTTTCAGCTTCAGCATCAGTCTTTCCAATGAATATTTAGGACTGATTTCCTTTAGGATTGACAGGTTGGATCTCCTTGCAGTCCAAGGGACTCTCAAAAGTCTTCTCCAGCACCACAGTTCTAAAGCATCAATTCTTTGGCGCTCAGCTTTCTTTACATTCCAACTCTCACATCCATACATGACTACCAGAAAAACCATAGCTTTGACTAGATGAACCTTTGTTGGCAAAGTAATGTCTCTGCTTTTTCACATGCTGTCTAGGTTGGTCATAGCTTTTTGTTCCAAGGAGAAAGTGTCTTTTAAATTCATGGCTGCAGTCAGCATCTGCAGTGATTTCGGAGCCCCCCAAAAATAAAGTCTCTCACTGTTTCCATTGTTTCCCCATCTACTTGCCATGAAGTGACGGGACTGGATGCCATGATCTTAGTTTTCTGAATGTTAAGTTTTAAGCCAACTTTTTCACTCTCCTCTTTCACTTAATATATAAAAATATAATACTTATTAATACTCAGCCATTAAAAAGAATACATTTGAATCAATTCTAATAAGGTGGATGAAACTGCAGCCTATTATACAGAATGAAGTAAGCCAGAAAGAAAAACACCATTACAGTATACTAATGCATATATATGGAATTTAGAAAGAAGGCAATGATAACCCTGTATGCGAGACAGCAAAAGAGACACAGATGTATTGAACAGCCTTTTGGACTCTGTGTGAAAGGGCAAGGGCAGGATGATATGGGAGAATGGCATTGAAACATGTATATTATCATATGTGAAACGAATCGCCAGTCCAGGTTTGATACATGATACAGGTTGCTCGGGGCTGGTGCACTGGGATGACCCAGAGGGATGGGATTGGGAGGGAGGTGGGAAGGGGGTTCAGGATGGGGAACACATGTACACTCATAGCGGATTCAAGTCAATGTATGGCAAAACCAATACAATATTGTAAAGTAAAATAAATTAATTAAAAAATATATAATACTGATTTTTTAAAAAGTACTTTATCGTATTAATAATCTTGCTGTATTTTACAGTAAAAAGTAGTTTCTTTAAAAACAAAACATAAAATATAATACGAACATTTTGGAGTCATAAGGCCACCATGAAAAATTCAAAAGCAATTTGGAAGTGAAAAGGCATAATATTATATAATATATGTAATATATTATATAATATGTTAATATTATATATTATATGTTGTAATATTATGTATTATATATTATATAATATGTTATATATTAATGTATTATATATTACATATATAATATTAAATAACTCCTTTCTATTTCATTAGCCATAAGGTTCTTAAGTTCAATATCAAAGACAAATTAAAATGTCTAAATGTAAAGTCTTTAAAAATGGTGTTGTGTTGTTAAAAAAAATTCTCAGGGTAAAAAAAAAAATGTTCTATCTAAAGCCTCCAAAGAGGGTCACAACAATAATAATCCTGGTTAAGGTATTTCCCAAAAGACAATCTGTTTGGACTGCAGTAAACACCTCTGTTTCACAGCTGGCTTCAAAAACTTCAATTTGGGTTCAACATATATTACAACCTCAAAAATGAGTTCCAACCTAGCAGCAACATTAAGATTAAATAAGCCATGAGGCAACCTCCATTAAGACCCCCAGCCAAAAGGACAGCATTAAAAAGCAACAGTAAAAAAAGCTCCACGTGCTCCTTCCTATAAAGGTTCACCAGAAGGAGGAAGAGGGCTGGAATTCCAGGAGCAAAAACCAAACGCTATTCATTTTGGTTTCACTGCCACGGCTTATACTCAAATCCCTCTACTGCGCTTGTCCCAGCTAGTTAGGTTTAGAGGAACCAAGGGTCACAAATGATTAAAATGCAATGATGAGGATGATAAATAAGCTCTAAAACTTCTGTTCAATCTGCAACCATGGTTAGGAAATGAAATACAGATCACTGTGGTAGGAAAAATTGTCTTATTCTGTAGGAGGTAAAAATTTCATCATAATTAAGATACCCACACTCAACTATATGCTACATTCTGTACTTTTCTCAGGGTTTAATTTCTCTTGTCCAGATTTTCATTTTGTTAGAGGGGGGAAGAAAGCGATTAGAGTCCATCACAGGCACATATATAACTCATTTGGACACTGAAACTATGCCTGTTTAATACTCCTGGTGTGGAAGAGGTGGATTTTTTCTGTAAATCAAAAATAAAAATTAATCCAACTACTTTTCAACATCCGTACATGAGATCAACAGAGCTATAAATTTCTAAGCTGGCAATGCTCCCAAGTCAAATACCTGACTTCTTGAGGAAGTTACACTCAAAAGAAACAGTAAGCAATGTTTTCAAACGCCCCATCCCCAGCAATCCATATTCAATCGACACAATCTGCCTTTTACCTACAGCATTTCTATCAATATGTCTTATAATAATTTGATTCTCACCTTCTGGAGAACTAAAGGAAATGATCAGGAACTCCTCCTCTGATGATGAATTCCTCAACAGCTTGCCTGTCTCTGTATTTATACTCAGGAGATCACATGTCTACCCATTTCAGCTCCCTCATTTGCATTTTGTTTATTGCAAATGTTCTCCAATATGCATCAAACAAAGAGCAAACAAGCAAGTATCGACATTTAGATGACAAGCTGGTGCTAACTCAAATGCTTTTCCAGACATCTATTTGATATTTTTAACCTGTCAAAGTCAAAATCTTGGGAGTAGTAAAATTACCTTCAAAATTTTAGAAACATTGTCTTACAACTTCATAATAAGGCACACAATTGTCAGTGTTTTGCATTCTGATAAATTGGAGATGGGCAGATGTTTAATAATTACAGCATATCTAGCAATTCTGTTCAGAATTTAAAACAGTGACTAAAATTACAGATGGTAAAAGCTGGAAAAGCCATTAGATATTGTCTAGTTTTCTGTAGTTCCCGAACTGGCAGCACGAGCTCTTCTTGGGCGCTTGTTAAAATGCAAAATTTTGGAAACCACCAGAGACCTACTGAGCCAGAATCTGCATTTTAACAAGATAACAAGGTGAGCTACTTGTAAGGAAACTGAAGATCACTTGTCCAAGATCATAGGGCAAAAAGTTACAATTAGGACTTGGCTCTTAACTCCCAATCTTCTCCTACCTCAGCGTCCTGACGTCCAAACAGTTAAGGTCCAGACATCACACCATGTATGCTGGCTACAAAGATGATACCAGAGCCCTTGTTCTAAAGGAACCCGACTCATGCTAAAGATGAAAACAAGTCATTATTTTTTTAGTGTGGACTAAGTTATCCCCGGGCACTTATGGGAATAATAAAAGGGGCATCTAACCCTTTCTAGGATGGAAGACAGGAAAGAGAGCAGGTGAGTAGAAGCATGCCAAATAAGAGGAACAGAATACCTGAGCAAAAGAATGGTGCTGAAGAAAAAATGTGCGGCGTTCAACAACTGTTGATGTTAACAGAACTATAACCAGGACTTCCATTGCAAGATCATGGACTATTACTTAGTCCTAAATTGCAGGTTTGCAAAAAATAAATTCCCAAATATAATAGATCAGTTAAAAATCCCTATACCAAAAGAAAAACTTTTATGCAAATAATCTTTTATTCAGATGACCCTTTAAAGCCTTTTCTCTCATATCTCTATGTGTTTCACAGCCAATTTAATAGAAGATTGAGCAATTTCACTTTGCTGTTTGCTCCCTACCCAGTCCCACAGACCCAGACATATTTAAAATTAGACCTGATCCATCTCTAACTTCTAAATGGATGACCTATAAACCTGGACAGGTAAATGATTGGGCTAATAGATTATAAATCAAAACCTCCCTTCTGTGGAATCCATCCACCCACTCCCAAAACCATAGGCGGAAATGAAGCTTACTTTTGGCTCTCCTGAATGTGGAGGAGGTGCCCAGAAAGAAAATGTCTGGAATCAGAACCATCCCACAAACACCCTTTCTTGCCCGTTCAAGGCAGAGGTTAGTAAGACAGAATTTCAAGCCAGTAGTGGTATATGAGTCTTTGATGTCTCACCATAAGACCACATACCCCCCCAACACTATTCATGTTACTTGATCTAAAAAACGTCTCAGGGAACCATCCATGGCTCTTCAGTTACAGGACCAGTGTATTTCACTTCATGCCTCAGAGAGATCATAAACATGGGTATAAACTAAAATCCTGTCAATGAATCTTCAGTTTTGTTCAGTTCAGTTGCTCAGTTGGGTCTGACTCTTTGCGACCCCATGAACTGCAGCACTCCAGGCTTCCTTGTCCATCACCAGCTCCCAGTGCTTACTCAAACTCATGTCCATCGAGTTGGTGGTGCCATCCAACCATCTCATCCTCTGTCATCCCCTCCTCCTCCCACCTTCAATCTTTCCCAGCATCACGGTCTTTTCCAGTGAGTCAGCTCTTTGCATCAGGTGGCCAAAGTACTGGAGCTTCATTCAGCTTCATCAGTCCTTCCAGTGAACATTCAGGGTTGATTTCCTTTAGGATTGATTGGTTTGATCTCCTTGCAGTCCAAGGGACTCTCAAGAGTCTTCCCCAGCACCACAATTTGAAAGCATCAATTCTTCAGCACTCAGCCTTCTGTATGGTCCAACTCTCACATCTATACATGACTACTAGAAAATGACTATATGGATCTTTGTCAGCAAAGTGATGTCTCTGCTTTTTAATACATGGTGTTTAGGTTTGTCCTACCTTTCCTTACAAGGAGCAAGTTTTGGTACATACATATCAATGGTTGTTCATTCCAATAGTGACAAGCTTGGGTATGAAAAATTAATAGAGAGTTTATGAAGGTTTAAGCAAATGAACAAAACCTCCATTTTATACCTCTTGCCACAGTGAACTATACAGGTTTCTTACAGTTGTAGTTTGGGGACGAAGGGTGTTACAAGTATGCTTCTTTCAACAGGTAGCTTTCACGTTGTTAGAAAATGTGAGATAGATGCCACTGTACAAAACTAATCCTAACAACCACTTGCATTTTGAAAGTGTTATATGCTTTATAAACTGCTCATGGAATCTTTCCATTCTCCCTAAGTGGCAGGTCACAGCAGCTGTCCATGGCCTTTCTCTTCGATCCCAGATGAGGAAACAAAAGCTCAGTGATTAAGTGACTTGCCCAAGGGGATTCACACAATTCATCTGTGGCAAAGCTGGAAGCATGGGAAGGGGAGGAGCAGAAGGTGATGCTTAAGGAAATCCTAAGGAGTTTTCTTCCCCAGCTCCCAGTTACCACCCACTCAGCCCCTCCCTGACCCCATTCTCCTCCCTTAAAATCCAAATAATAAAAACAAGGAAATAAAAATTAAAACAGATCAAAATAATGCTTTAAGGAAAATTTTCAGTTTTTCACTCATTCCTCCCTGTATAAAACAGAGATAGGTAGTGGTGGGAGCCTGAAAGAATGTTTCCAATCTGTCAAAGTGGTCTCTGGGCTGAGAACCATGTTATCTACTTTGCTAATGAAAAATAAAATGGAAGATGTATGGTAGGCTTAAATGTACAGCAGGTTTAAAGAGAGCTGTCTCTCTGTATAGAACTGTCTCATGGATGAAAGGGAATATGAACATAATATTACAGTAGATGTGGTAAGGTTATGGGTAACTTATTTTTCAGAAGCATACATTCAGCCATGGGAATGGGGGAAAAAAGGAGAAAATCATGTAATCAACTTGGTATAGGCAGAAAAAGTATTCAATAGCCTTTCATGTATTTTTTTAAAACGTCAGCAAACTAGAAATAGAAGATAATCCCTTCATCTAAAAAGATAAAAATCAACAAAACTACTGCAATTATCATACTCAATGGTCCCTACACTAAGATGCCACTATCACCTCATCTATTAAACACTGTACCGGTAATTATGAGCAGTCTGATAATGCAAGGGGCGGGGGGAAAGATGAGAAAGGAAGGGGCAAAAACACTAACATTACAGGCGACCTGGTTGAGCACACAGAAAATCCCAAGAACCTACTGACAATTTCCATTTCTGGGTAGGATATAATAGGTCACGGCAAACTGATTCAGCTTCAGTAACTAGAAAAAGCCACAAAAACGACAAAATCATGTTTCCAAAGATGCTGGAGAGTTGTGGAAGCAGTGAGGATTGGCTAAACTGCAGTTCCAGAGGGGAGGGCCCTCTGAGGTAAGCAGAGCATCCTCACTTGCTTTCTTCTCTGGAGGTATCTGCTAATTCTGAGAACAGTCTAAAGATCATGCTTGACTCAAGAAGAAGGACTCTACTTGAGGAAGAGAAACAAACGAGGCTCTGGGACGTGCGAGAGCTTGGTTTGACAGATTAAAGCCTCAAGATGCCTCAAACTGACAGCTGATTTTTTGCCAGAGGAAAAAGATAACACTACATACCAACCAGAATGGCTAAAATGAAGAGAGTTAAAAAAATACCAGTGACAGAGAAGTCAGAGGGGAAACCAAACTCTCATACACTACCAGTGGGGATGCAAATGGCACAACCATTTTCAAAGAATGGTGTAGTATATACCGACAATATGACCTAACAATTCATGTATTCGATATATGCCCCCAAAGAAATGCATTTATATGTTCATGGCAATACTATCTATAACAGCCAAAACTAGAAAAGATCAAATGTCCATCAGCGATGAACAGATAAACTGTGGTATGCTCACACAATAGCATACAACAATGAAAACGAATAATCTAGAATGAAGAACAAAAAAATAAGAGCGAATCTCACTAATGTAAGGCTGGGCTTCCCTGGTGGCACAGTGGTAAAGAATCCACCTGCCAATGCAGGAGAATCACGGATTCTAGTCCTGGGCTGGGAATATCCTCTGGAGAAGCAAACGGTAATCTACTCCAGTATTCTTGCCTGGAAAATCCCATGGACAGAGGAGCCTGCCTGGTTACGTACAGTCCACGGGGTTGTAAAGAGTCAGAAACACCTGAGCAACTAGCACACAATGCAAGGCTGAGTGAATTGAGTTAGATGCTAAAGAGGAAATACTTTTTTCTCCCACTTAAAGTGCAAGAAGTAAAATCAAGCTATGCCTCTATGTCAGGATGGTGGCTGCCCTTGAGGGTAAGGGGTAGTGAATAGAAGAAAAAGTGAGCGGGGCTTCAGAGGTGCTGTTCATGTTGGTTATACAGGTATTTTCAGTTTGTTAAAATCCATCAAGCTGAACACTTATGACATATTTCAATTAAAAGCTAAAATAGTTTTTTAAAATATCATAAAACAGTAAAATAAAAGAGAAGGGAGATACATGAATCACTCAAGGCTGGAAAGATCACCAAAAGGCATCTTGGAAATAGCACCACTTGAGACTGAGAAGTAGCTATCCATATCGAACAGGTGCTAAACTAAGAAGGCTCGTAAGAAATAATAGTTCAATTAACGTAATAATTACCTAAACCTTCTCAGGTGTGTCCTGAGACAATTATTTCTGTTGATGTCATCTAGGCCACAACAACTAGGAGATCCAGGTAAAGCACAACATCAGTTAACAGAGTCAACAATAAAATATACTAAATTTTTAAACAAATTCTTACTCACTATGTCTGCTTTGAAAGCTAGCTTTTGGTAATTACTTTAGACCCCAGAGAAGATTTAAAAATAAAATTTGACACTCCCAATAATGAATAGTGACAAGCAATAAGTGCAATCCAAATAAAAGCAAAATGATTACACTTTGAATAAATAAATTCTCTTATCAATAATTTTCAACATTTATACTGAACAACAACTTCGAATGCTGGATTTCAAGTAGATGGGTTCTTTAATTTAAAACAAACAGAAAAGGATACTGTATAAAGCGAACATTTCTTCAAACTCAGAATTAATTTTACGTATGGATCATCCTCCTCCATGATCTCACAAAAGCAAGGACAGCTCAGAGATGCCTACATGTTCTCTAAAGATTAATTCAAATCATTCTAGGAAGAGTTATAATCTGTAACTAATTCTCTCAAGACAGCCCTCCGAGGAAAGCAAACTACAAACACTCACATTCTACACAGAGTGGTGTATCTCATGGGGACTCAGTTCCACCAGGATGTACACCCTGAATCTGACAGAAAGACAGCCCTGCCTTATTCAGATAATGCTGGTTCAGAAAGCTTCTCCTGTCCTCTGCCTCTGTACGATTCTCTATGCTTAATACTGACTCAGTGACCACTTCCAGACAGTGTTCAGTAATTACATACCCTCACCTTGACCAAATGACCTCTTTGCTGCTCAGATCCTGGATCCGACTGAACTCTTGGTCAAACAGGGCTTTGGGGCCTCATCTGGTACTGCCAGTCAAGGGTCATGTGAAACGTTCATGTGGGTGCACTAGCTTGACAGAGGCTCCTAAAGCTGCATCAGCCTTGGACAGCCCTTAGAGCTTTTCTCCTGTACAGCAGATATAAACAAACTACTCTCAGGCAGTGTCTGACACATAGTAGACACCCAAAACAGTAACCTTATAATCACCATCATTGTGTTCCTAGGGTGGTAAGAAGCAAATAGACCACTATGTTATCATTAACATTCTTAACAGATGTTCATGCAAATTCCAGTTGTATATTGTCATCTCCCTGACAGCCCGGTAAGAGGATGTCACTTTATAAGACCACCAGAAAAACAGGTAAATAATTATCCCTTTACAATCACCATAGGCGAGCCACTGTTTATAATCAGTGGTTCTCAACAGAACCACTTGCTCACCAAGGAGACATTCAGCAATGTGTCATAACTGAACTGTCACAATGGAAGGGTGCAACTGGCCACTAGTGAACAGAGGCCAGGGATGCTGCTAAGTATTCTACAATGTACAGGATAATGCTCATGTCCAAATTATCCCACCCCAAATGTCAATAGTGCTAAGGATGAAAGACCCGAGTTTATAGTTCTGACTTGATCATCCAAAAACAATGTGTAACTGCAACCAATTTAATCCACTTAAAACCAGGAGACAACCTCATCAAAACACAAAAAACTCTATGCATTAAACTCTCACATATTTATTTTTAAAGGTCTAAATCAGAAAGGGCTTAAATGAAGAGAGGGGGGGAAACTGATTCTGAAGGAGAAAGACAGAAGTCTACAGAAACCCTGTCCTTGAGTGAGCAATCCAGTGTACAAGTAATTCAGTTCAGTCACTCAGTTGTGTCTGACTCTTTGTGAACCCATGGACTGCAGCACGCCAGGTTTCCCTGTCCATCACCAACTCCCAGAGCTTGCTTAAACTCATGTCCATCAAGTCGGTGACGCCATCCAACCAGCTCATCCTCTGTCATCCCTTTCTCCTCCCACCTTCAATCTTTCCCAGCATCAGGGTCTTTTCCAATGAGTCAGTTCTTTGCATCAGGTGGCCAAAGTATTGGAGTTTCAGCTTCAACATCAGTCTTTCCAATGCGTATTCAGGACTGATTTCCTTTAGGATGGACTGGTTGGATTTCCTTGCAGTCCAAGGGACTCTCAAGAGTCTTCTCCAACACCACAGTTCAAAAGCATCAATTCTTCGGCACTCAACTTTCTTTATAGTCCAACTCTCACATCCATACATGACCACGGCAAAAACCATAGCCTTGACTAGACGGACCTTTGTTGACAAAGTAATGTCTCTGCTTTCTAATATGCTGTCTAGGTTGGTCATAGCTTTTCTTCCAAAGAGTAGCGTCTTTTAATTTCATGGCTGCAGTCATCATCTGCAGTGATTCTGCAGCCCCCCAAAATAAAGTCTCTCACTGTTCCCATTGTTCCCCCATCTATTTGCTATGAAGTGATGGGACTGGATGCCATGATCTTAGTTTTCTGATGTTGAGCTTTAAGCCAACTTTTTCACTCTCTTCTTTCACTTTCATCAAGAGGCTCTTTAGCTCCTCTTCACTTTCTGCCATAAGGGTGGTGCCATCTGCATATCTGAGGTTATTGATATTTCTCCCGGCAATCTTGATTCCAGCTTGTGCTTCATCCAGCCCAGCATTTCGCATGATGTACTCTGCACAGAAGTTAAATAAGCAGGGTGACAATATACAGCCTTGACATACTCCTTTCCCGATTTGAACCCACTGAACAGTATGAAAAGGGACGAGTAATAGGATCTGCCTTAAAAGGAGCACAGCCAGGGCACTGGGACAGTCTCTTCCTGATGCTCAGTCAATATTTTACACAGTACAAATTATTTATGGGAATTATACCTTTAACAAACCCCTTAGGTAGATTCCATTATTCACATTATTTGGCTAGGGCCACACAGTCATTAAATAAAAAGACCAAGATTCAAACCCAAGTCTTTAGACATCAAAACACCATGCTCTTCTCAACCACTCCATTAAGTTAAAAAGCTTAACTTATGTACAGTGACTAAATCCCTAGAATGATACTCACAGAGACGTTCAGTAAGATTATCTGTGGATGTGCTTAGTCCCAGTGGTGTCCAACTCTGCGACCCCATGGACTGTAGCCTGCCAGGCTCCTCTATCCATGGCGATTCTCCAGGCAAGAATACTGGATTGGGATGCCATGCCCTCCTCCAGGGCATCTTCCCAAACCAGGGATTGAACTGTCTCCTGCTTTGCAGGTGGATTCTTTACCATCTGAGCTACCAGGCAAGTCCTATCTCTGGATAGTAGACTATTAAGTCATCTTTATTCTTTGTATTGAATACTTTTCAGCTCAGTAAAAACAGAATCTTTGAAGAGATAAAACTCAGTGGACTTGAACGGGTTTGCTATTGATGTTCAGTCACTAAGTCATGTCTGACCCTTTGTGACCCCATGGACTATAGCCGGCAGGCTACCCTATCCTTCACTATCTCCTAGAGTCTGATCAAATTCGTGTCCATTGAATCAGTGATGCTATCTAATCTTAACCTCTGCCGCTCCTTCTCATTTTGCCTTCAATCTTTTCCAGCATCAAGGCCTTTTCCAGTGAGTCGACTCTTCACATCAGTTAACCAAAGTATTGGAGCTTCAGCATCAGTCCTTCCAATGAATATTCAGGGTTGACATCCTGTAGGAATGACTGGTTTGATCCTGCAGCCCAAGTGACTCTCAAGAGTCTTCTCTGGCACCACAATTCGAAAGCATCAATTCTTTAGTTCTCAGCCTTTTAGATGGCCCTGCCCTCACATCCACACATGACTCCTGGAAAAACCATAGCTTTGACAATATGGACCTTTGTCTGCAAAGTGATATCTCTGTTTTTTAATACACTGATTCTATTTAGATACAGACTTAAAAAAAAAAAAAAAACCTTCTCCCTCAAGCCCCATCTAGGTGGCTGCCTACAACTTTGAAATCATAGCCCTGCTGCTGCATTCAAAAATAAAATAAATACGTAGCACTTCTGCTCTTCATAGCACTGGCTGCACTGTTACTGTCATTAGTTCGCATTCACTGAACATTTAATTATATGATGAAGACATACACACTATATGCATTTCCTCATTTCATTCTCACCACAAACTTGTGTGATAAATATTATTATTCTCCTCATTCTGCTGCTGAGGAAAAGTGCTTGAATAGGGCAATAATGATTACCAGGTCACACAGAGGTAAATGGCAGAGTCCAGGTCTTTTGGTTCCAGAATCCCCAAAGCAATCCAAGCCAAAGAATAATTATCTACATTCTCGCCCAGTCCCCAAAGGATCCGTATCAGCATGGACTCTTTCACAATACCATCACCGGTCCATAAAAGCAATGTTCAAATATTCAAGGCTATTAGGAAAATGAGTGAACCCACTTTGTGTTGCCTCAGCAGGCAAAACTAAGTCTAATGGTGGAAGGCGTAAGGACAGTTACTGACGCTTATGTAACTAATGAACAGTTAGAACATAGTCTTCACTGACGAGGTCCTGTTAGAAGTACCTGATCACCAAGTATTAAAGTAGAGGCTTGAATACTATTCATAATGTGATTCTTAAACTATTTTTTAAAAATATGCTTTCCTCTACGGAAACCTTATAGATATAGAATTCATAAAACAAAACTATTCTGGTTCAAGAGGAGCAGAGAAGTCAAGAGTCCCGGGCTCAGGGCCCCTTAGTGGCAGTGACAATATCAGGAATTCCCAAGACTCTGACAAGTACAGTTCACAGAATCTCAACATGAATGAATCTTGCAGACGTTATGTTAAGTGAAGCAAACGAGTCACGAAAGGACAAAGACTGTCTGATTCCACTTATATGTGATATCTAAGGTAGACAGAGACAGAAGGCAGAATCTTGGTCACGGGGGGTTGAAGGGAAGGGGGACGGGGGTTTTGTCAGACAGTTTCAGTTTGGGAAAATGAAAAGTTCTGGAGATGGAGGGTTGTGATGGTTGCAAACAAAGTAATTACACTGATGTGATACAGTTAGTGCCACTGAACTGCACACTTAAAAATGGGTAAAATGGTAAGTCACAATATTTTGCAATAAAAACAATAAAAATAAGCCATTAAATCAGTCAATGTGAATATGCAAAATAATAATACTAAATAAAATAAAATAAAAATACTAATGAGAGAAACTAGCTGTTTAAGAAATTAACATAATTATATGGGAAAAGGGTGGGAAAGAAATAAACTAACAACTAATTGGGAAATAGTATTTTGATTGGATACAATATAGAAAGAACTGTATGTAAATGTTATGATATAGTTATCAAAAGTGTTTCCTACAGAGGTATGGGTTAGCAATTATGAAAGTACCTTATATGTATACCAGAACTGATCAAATAAGTAAACAAACTGTAGATACTGAAATTCAGTATACTCAATGTCAGAAGAAGAAATTCTAAATAAGGAAAAAGAAAAGACTAAAATAAGCTTTTTAATACTAAATTAGAATCAGAGATATCAACACAAACTCATGACTTGGGATACACAGAGATTTAGAAATATAAATACGTGTATGTATGAGGGTAGCTAGACTATCCATTAAGAGCAATAACACCTCAGTGACTGTAACTACATCTAATGCCCAGATTGTGATCCTTAAACATCATTTTCCACCAAAAGGAAACAAGCGGTTGACCTCAGGGCTAGGGCAGAGAAAATACAAGATGAGCCTGAAACATCTTGTGGAGCCAGAAGTAAAGAAGTTCTCTAAAAAAGATGGGAGCTTATTGAAAGTACATAGTAGCCAACCCAAAGATGCTCCTAATGGCCAAAGCTAGAACAATTTGTGTAACAAATAATGGCAGCAGTGACTTTTAACCAATAGAATACATATCTGTGAATCCATACTGATAAAAATGAATAAATAAGTGAACAAAGGAGGGAGAAAGTAGTTTCTCACAGAATTTTAATTAATAAATAAAGAGGGAAATAATTACCATTAATCACAGTAAACAGTGTTGCAAAGATCCACCGGTGGAGGCTAAAAGTGGCTGCACCAATTTGATTCCCACCAACAGTGAACGAGGGTTCTTTTCTCCGCACCCTAACATTTTTCATTTGTTGTCTTTTTGATAATGGTCATCTTGACAGATCTGAGGTGATACCTCATTGTGGTTCTGATTTGCATTCCTGATGATTAGTGACAATGAACATCTTTTCATGTGCCTGTTGGCCATCTTTATGTCTTCTTTGGATAACTATCTATTAGACTCTCTGCCCATTTCTTGATCAGGTTGTATATTTTGATATTGAGCTGTATGAGTTCTTTGTACATTTTGGATAGTAATCCCTTATTGAATATATCATTTCATTATAAAATGATTTACAATAGCCAAGTTATGAAGTAATCTAAGTGCAAATCAATAGATGAATAAAGATATGAGAGATAAATGAATATGTGTGTGTATATCACACACAATGGAATATCACTCAACTATATAAAAAAGAATAAAATCTTGTCATTTGCAACAACATGGGTGGACCTAGACAGTATTACGCTAAGCCAAATAAGTCAGCGAGAAAGACAAATACTATATGATTTCATTTGTATGTGGAATCTTAAAAACAAAACAAATGAACAACCAGAAACAGAATCGCAGATATAGAGAACCAACAGGTGGTTGCCAGAGGGGAGTGGGTCGGTGGGGAAAACAGAGATAAGTGAGGGAGATTAAGAGGCACAAATCCCTAGTTGTAAAATAAATGAGTCATGGTATGTAATGTACAGTATGGGGAATATATTCAATAATTATGTACTATCTTTGTATGGTGAGAGATGGTAACTACACTTACTGTGATGATCATTGAAAATGTATAGAAATATCAATTTATAATGTCGTGTAACAGCAACTAACAGTGTTGGAGATCAATTACATTTCAAAAACAAACAAACTTCTGGATAAAGAGATCAGATTTGTGGTAACTAGAGGCAGAGGGATGGGGGAGGGGGAATTGTATGAAGATAGTCAAAAGGTACACATTTCCAGTTATGAGATAAATAGGTACTAGGAATATAATTTACACCATGATAAATATAATTAACACTGCTCTACGCTACACATGAACATCACCAGATGGTCAACACTGAAATCAGACTGATTACATCCTTTGCAGCCAAAGATGGAGAAGCTCTATACAGTCAGCAAAAATAAGACTGGGAGTGAACTGTGGCTCAGAGCATAAACTCCTTATTACCAAATTCAGACTTAAATTGAAGAAACTGGGGAAAACCACTAGTGCATTCAGGTATGACCTAAATCAAATGTCTTATGATTATACAGTGGAAGTGAGAAATAGATTTAAGGGACTAGATCTGATAGAGTGCCTGATGAACTATGGAATGAGGTTCGTGACAGTGTACAGGAGACAGGGAGCAAGACCATCCCCATGGAAAAGACACAAAAAAGCAAAATGGCTGTCTGAGGAGGCCTTACAAATAGCTGTGAAAAGAAGTGAAAAGCAAAGGAGAAAAGGAAAGATAAAAGCATCTGAATGCAGAGTTCCAAAGAATAGCAAGGAGATGAGAAAGCCTTACTCAGCAATCAATGCAAAGAAAGAGAGGAAAACAACAGAATGGGAAAGAACAATGGCACCCCACTCCAGTACTCTTGCCTGGAAAATCCCATGGACGGAGAAGCCTGGTGGGCTGCAGTCCATGGGGTCGCAAAGGGTCGGACACGACTGAGCGACTTCACTTTCACTTTTCACTTTCATGCGTTGAAGGAAATGGCAACCCACTCCAGTGTTCTTGCCTGGAGAATCCCAGGGACGGGAGGGTCTGGTGGGCTGCCATCTATGGGGTTGCAGAGAGTTGGACACAACTGAAGTGACTTAGCAGCAGCAGCAGCAGCAGCAGAGATCTCTTCAAGAAAATTAGAGATACCAAGGGAACATTTCATGCAAAGATGGGCTCGATAAAGGACAGAAATGGTATGGACCTAACAGAAGCAGAATATATTAAGAAGAGGTGGCAAGAATACACAGAACTGTACAAAAAAGATCTTCACAACCCAGATAATCACGATGTGATTACTCACTTAGAGCCAGACATCCTGGAATGTGAAGTCAGGTGGGCCTTAGAAAGCATCACTACGAACAAAGGTAGTGGAGGTGATGGAATTCCAGTTGAGCTATTTCAAATCCTGAAAGATGATGCTGTGAAAGTGCTGCATTCAACATGCCAGCAAATTTGGAAAACTCAGCAGCGGCCACAGGACTGGAAAAGGTCAGTTTTCATTCCAATCCCAAAGAAAGGCAATGTCAAAGAATGCTCAAACTACCACACAATTGCACTCATCTCACACGCTAGTAAGGTAATGCTCCAAATTCTCCAAGCCAGGCTTCAGCAATACGTGAACCATGAACTTCCAGATGTTCAAGCTAGTTTTAGAAATGGCAGAGGAACCAGAGATCAAATTGCCAACATGCGCTGGATCATGGAAAAAGCAAGAGAGTTCCAGAAAAACATCTATTTCTGCTTTATTGACTATGCCAAAGCCTTTGACTGTGTGGATCACAATAAACTGTGGAAAATTCTGAGAGAGATGGGAATACCAGACTACCAGACCTGCCGCTTGAGAAACCTATATGCAGGTCAGGAAGCAACAGTTAGAACTGGACATGGAACAACAGACTGGTTCCAAATAGGAAAAGGAGTATGTCAAGGCTGTATATTGTCACCCTGCTTTTTTAACGTATACAGAGTACATCATGAGGAATACTGGGCTGGAGGAAGCACAAGCTGGAATCAAGATTGCCAGGAGAAATATCGATAACGTCAGATATGCAGATGATACCGATACCGCCCTTATGGCAGAAAGTGAAAATGAACTAAAGAACCTCTTGATGAAAGTGAAAGAGGAGAGTGAAAAAGTTGGCTTAAAGCTCAACATTCAGAAAACGAAGATCATGGCATCCGGTCCCATCACTTCATGGGAAATAGATGGGGAAACAGTGCAAACAGTGGCTCACTTTATTTTTCTGGGCTCCAAAATCACTGTGGATGGTGATTGCAGCCACGAAATTAAAAGATGCTTGCTCCTTGGAAGGAAAGTTATGACCAACCTAGACATATTAAAAGGGAGCATATTAAAAGGCAGACACTACTTTGCCAACAAAGGTCCGTTTAGTGAAGGCTATGGTTTTTCCAGTGGTCATGTATGGATGTGAGAGTTGGAGTATAAAGAAAGTTGAACACCAAAGAATTGATGCTTTTGAACTGTGGTGTTGGAGAAGACTCTTCAGAGTCCATTGGACTGCAAGGAGATCCAACCAGTCCATCCTAAAGGAGATCAGGCCTGGGTGTTCACTGGAGGGGCTGATGTTGAAGCTGAAACTCCAATACTTTGGCCACCTGATGCGGAGAGCTGATCCACTGGAAAAGACCCTGATGCTGGGAAAGATTGAGGGGAGGAGGAGAAGGGGACGACAGAGGATGAGATGGTTGGATGGCATCATCGACAAATGGACATGAGTTTGAATAAACTCCGGGAGTTGGTGATGGACTGGGAGGCCTGGTGAGCTGCGGTTCATGGGGTCTCAAAGAGTTGGACATAACTGAGCGACTGAACTGAACTGAATGCTATATGTGAAAGTTTTAAGAGTAAACCCTAAGCATTCACATCACAAGGAGAAATATCTTTTCTATTTCTTTAATTTTGTATTTATATGAAATAATGGATGTTCAGTAAACTTACTGTAGTAATCATTTCAAGATATATGTAAGTCAAATCATTATGCTGTATACCTAAAGACTTACACCATTCTGTATGTCTGTTGTATCTCAAGAAGCTGAAACAAAAAAACGATAGTGGAAGTCTGCAAAGAACAACTGAAAGAATGGAGAAAAAATGAAGTTTTACGTCTTTTCTTGTCAAAGTTCCACAAAGGGTCTCTTCAAAAATTTGTTCCTTTAATCATTTGCTAACTAATCTGTAAAATCATTTAATTCTCAAGTATTCAGAATTCTACAACTCTAGTGCCAGATGGAAGAGCAAAAGCCATTCAGATCCTCTCTCTCATCTCTGTAGATTTATTCTACAGATATGTAGATTCATACTAAAACTCAGATATATGCTTTTCAGTTTAGGAAATCATTAGATCTTTTAAAAAGTTATCTTGTACATGCTCTCTTTCTCAAGTAGTTACTAGAATACATGTTTCAAATACTCCAGGTATCTTTTGAATGAAGGAGCAAACCAAGATAGAACAAAATATGAGATTCAGGAAACAGATTCGGTACTGGAGAGAAACAAAGGGAAATTCCAGGCAACCACTTTGCTAAAGGCCTGGAGCAAAACTAGTCCCGACTGCAGCTGAAGGGAAAGTGTCTGGAAGGAAAGCCTCCAAGGGAAAAACATGAAATCAATAGATCATTTAATAAGTTTTGTCATGTGGGAAATTGTACCAAGTGGCTGTGGGAGCAATTGGAAAGCAGGAGTATTATAAGTAAACAAAAAATGACAAAAGGCAAAGACAAAAAATATGAACAAGAAAAAGAATGTAATCAGATTACACTATTTAGCCTAGTAGTGAATAGTATTTGGAAAGTCATAATAATGTAAACACAGAAGACTACTATATCCAAAATTTGTGATATAACTTGTCAAAAGGATGGATAAGGGAAGAGAGTTAAATCTTGATCTAGGGAATTCCCTGGCGGTCGAGTGGTTAGGACTCTGCTGCTTTCACTGCCAAGGGCCCAAGTTCAATCTCTGGTTGGGGAACTAAGATCCCACAAGCTTCAAGGTGCGGCCAAAAAAAAAATTAAATCTCCATCTATTGTAAAAACAAATCAACAGATAATTTCTAAAATTAATAAATCAAAGAATAACAGTATTAGCATATTATTTCAAAACATTAAAATAAATTTCAAAATAAAAAGCTTAAAGAGTTGAATGTGGTTGCCTACAGGGAACATAAAGTAAGGGAAGGGGTAAGAGAAGGGAACTGCTGATTTTTGCTGGAAACCTTTTAGTACTATTGAACTCTTAAAAACTGCCTGTATTACTTTGATAAATATAAAATTTTTTAAACTAGCTATGTATTAAATAGATTTGTTATGTTTTTCCTGAAAAGGCAGGATGTTTGATGTTTAACATGCATGTAGAATGTCATATGTTCTTCAAAAAGAAAAAAAAATCACCAGTTCAAGTACTGAATCCAGAATCTCATTCCTTAAGAAAGTCAATTATACACTAGGCTTGCCCCACAAGCCACTTTCTTTTGTAGACAGGGAAAAAAAAAAAATGAGTTAGCCAGGACATGGAAGCAACCATCAGCAGATGAACGGATAAGAAAGCTGCAGTACATATACACAATGGAGTACTACTCAGCCATTAAAAAGAGTACATTTGAATCAGTTCTAATGAGGCAGATGAAACTGCAGCCTATTATACAGAGTGAAGTAAGCCAGAAAGAAAAACACCAATACAGTATACTAACGCATATATATGGAATTTAGAAAGATGGTAATGATAACCCTGTATGCAAGGCAACGAAAGAGACACAGATGTATAGAACAGTCTTTTGGACTCTGTAGGAGAGGGAGAGGGTGGAATGATTTGGGAGAATGGCATTGAAACATGTATAATATCGTATGTGAAACGAATTGCCAGTCCAGGTTCAATGCTGGATACTAGATGCTTGGGGCTGGTGCACTGGGATGACCCAGAGGAACGGTACGGGGAGGGAGGAGGGAGGGGGCTTCAGGATGGAGAACACGTGTATACCTGTGGCAGATTCATGTTGATGTATGGCAAAACCAATACAATACTGTAAAGTAATTATCCTCCAATTAAAATAAATTTATATTAAAAAAAATGAGTTGCAGGGCCCATTATGCTAGCCACTGAATTGTTGGATATTTTTTATCCAGTTACTATTGCAATTGAACTTGGATTTCTGTGACAGAAACCTCAGATAATAAGGAGTATTATCTGTAAAGCATCTATACTTTAATAAAAATTTTAAAAATAAAATAAATTACATACAAAAAAAGGCATTATTACCTTCCTCATAAACTGATCTTGATTGAGACTTTATTGTTAAACTACAAAGGAAACTAGAGATACTTAAACAATTAAAACAATTAAGAGCACCAACTGACTACAAATGTTGATGAGTTGTCAAAGGAATATTATTTATTATATATCACTTCATAAAACAACACAATCTCTACTGCCAGCAATTCAATTATACCAGCATCATGATTTCAAATGATTATGAGAACCTGCTCATTCTCAGATCCAAGGCACAGCTAGCTGCTGCTGCTGCTCAGTCACTTCAGTCGTGTCTGACTCTGTGTGACCCCACAGACGGCAGCTCACCAGGCTCCCCCATCCCTGGGATTCTCTAGGCAAGAACACTGGAGTGGGTTGCCATTTCCTTCTCCAATGCATGAAAGTGAAAAGGGAAAGTGAAGTTACTCAGTCGTGTCCGACTCTTAGCAACCCCATGGACTGCAGCCTACCAGGCTCCTCCGCCCATGGGATTTTCCGGGCAAGAGTACTGGAGTGGGGTGCCATTGCCTTCTCCAAGGCACAGCTAGAGAGCAAGGCAAAATTCCTTCTGAGGTTCCAACGGAGATTAGAGCTTTTATCAACATGAGGTCTCAGATTCATGGAGTTAGCAGGAACATTAAAGATGATCAGGTCCAACAACCCACAATCAAACAGCCAAGCTCATGGCAAACCAAGACTGGAGTCCAGTTGAACTGAGCCGTTGTAGGTAGAGCTCTTTTCTACCACACTGTGCTGTCTCATGTCCTATTCCTTTTGAAGCCAACTTTGTCCCTGTGAATAACTCAGACCAGGAAGAAATCTTGGAAATACACTACAGCCTCTAATTTCTTTATAATAAGAAACACACACACACACACACACAAATACTAGTTACTGGCTACACTGACATTTAGAGTACAGAAATGGCGAACTGTAAGCAAAAGTTGAATTACATTTATCACTGCTGCTGCTGCTAAGTCGCTTCAGTCGTGTCAGACTCTGTGCGACCCCACAGACAGCAGCCCACCAGGCTCCCCCGTTCCTGGGATTCTCCAGGCAGGAACACTGGAGTGGGTTGCCATTTCCTTCTCCAATGCAGGAAAGTGAAAAGTGAACGTGAAGTCGCTCAGTCATGTCTGGCTCTTAGCGACCCCATGGACTGCAGCCTACCAGGCTCCTCTGTCCATGGGATTTTCCAGGCAAGTGTATTAGAGTGGGTGCCATCGCCTTCTCCGACATTTATCACTAGGGCTTCCTATTTCCAGGAGCCCAGGTCCCTGTCAAATTCATCCAACAAATAATGAATTCCTACTGTGAGCGAGACACAGTACTATGTGCCAGGAAACCACTACAGGGGCTCTTGCTCCTGCAGAGCTCCCGGCCCCAGATATAACTCTACACATCCTAAAATAAAGTAGCTTGTAATGCTGGGCAAAGGATAATTATGATTTTTTTCAATCTTTATTTTGCCCCACTGCTGCACCTGACAAACCCGTCCTCTTGGTATGCCTTTAGGACGCCAGTCACCCAGCCGGCAGCACTGACACCTCACCTGGCTGGACTTCTCCCACTGCCTACAGCTGAATCATTCCAGAAGAGCCTTTCCTACACTGGTGGTGGTGGCGGTTTAGTTGCTAAGTCATGTTCGACTCTCTGCGACCCCATGGACTGTAGCCCACCAGGTTCCTCTGTCCGTGGGATTCTCTAGGCAAGAATACTGGAGTGGGTTGCCATTTCCTTTTCCAGGGGATCTTCCTGACACAACGATCAAACCTGCATCTTCTAGTTGGCAGGCAGATTCTTTACCGCTGAGCCACCTGGAGAGCCCCACTCAGGTGGTGCTAGTAGCAAAGCACCTGCTGCCAGGGCAGGAGACATAACAGACGCGGGTTCAGTCCCTGGGACAGGAAGATCCCTTGGAGGAGGGTATAGCAATCCGCTCCAGTATTCTTGCCTGGAGAACTCCACGGACAGAGGAGCCTGGCGGGCGACAGTTGGAGTCGCGAAGAGTTGGACACAACTGAAGTGACTTAGCATTGCATGGTGCTCCCTCCTAGCTAATTTCAAAGTCACTCAGGCCCAACTTCTTAGGCCTCTTTGATTCCTCCATCTCCTCCCATACCCAGTCAAAGTTGCTGCATCTTCTTTCACACGTATCTTCTGCAGACACTCTCCTTCCTTGTTATTTGCACTACTTCTTTATCCTTTGTCGATCTCTGCCTGCATTTAAACTGTGCTTCCCAAAACAGCCAGATTAATCATCCAAAAACATAGCTTACATATGTCACTCTACTATTCAAAAGGATCTGAAGCTCTCTATTTCCTTTAGGATAAAATCTCATCGTCCCTTGATTATATCGTGAACTGGACAATATATTTCTGAGCCTCCGCTAATACCATTCCTTCTATCTAAAATATTCTCTCTTTCCCCTCTCTGTTCATCCAAATTTCGTATTTCCTTCAAAGACATTTGCTCAAATACCATTTTCTCTGTGAAGCCCACTGTCATCTCACTGGTACACGAGCATTCTAGCCAGGACAAGAGTGCAAATAATCTGAGCAAGAAGGAGTGAAGCAAGGAGGCTGGTGTGACTGGATGAGGTGAGAGCATTTTGGAAATAAGATCAGAGAGATATCGAAAGGCCAGACCCCACAGGACCTTCCTGACCATTAAAAGGACTTTAAATCTGAACAAAATGGGGATCAATTACACACTTTCCTATATTCCCTAGCAAAGATATATGACTTGGCAGAAAGATCACGCTGCCAGTGGTAACAGGAACAGGCTACATGTAGAATGGCAAGTGCAGAAGCAAGGAAGCTAGTTAAGAGGCTATTATAGTAATCCGGGTACAAGGGTGCAGGCGGTGAGGAGTCTGAATATGGATATACAGGCTGACTGGATGAGGGACATGGGAAGAAAAAAGTAGTTAAGGATGATTCCAAGTTGCTGGTCCTAAACAAGTGGAAGAGCAGAGATATCTTTAACTGAGATAAGGGAGAAGACTGTGGCAGGAGCAGGTTTTGAGGTAGCAGATTTGGAGACAGGTTTGGGGTATGATCAGTTTAGGATGTATATCAGACATCCAAAGGAAAATGTCGAGCAGGTAATTTATTACCTCAATCTGAAATTCAGGGGAGAGGTTCTGGCTAGAGATATATATTTGACAATCGTCCAAATACACATCCGGCCAGTTTTAGAAAACTTCTGTGATGATGGGTATGTTCCGTATCTGCACTGCTCCATATGGCAGCCACAAGACACTTATGACTTGAAATGTGGATAGGGTGATTAAGGAACAGAATTGTTAATTTTAGTTAATTTACATTTAAATAAGCACATGTGGTTAGCGGCTACAAATGGGACAAAGCATGTACATGTGACTGGATAAGCATCTTAGTCAATGTAGGTAGAGAGGACTGGGTACTGGGTTAAGCCTACCACATCTTGTGATAGGAAATTTAAAAAAAAGAAACAACTCAAATCTCCATCAACAACGGAATAGAAAAATAATTAGTGACATATTCACATAAGATTGTCTTTCAACACTGAACACATAAATCTATGTGAATGAATCTCAGAAATAATGTTAAATGAAAAGAAGGAACTCAGAGAAGAAAATCTTCCATAAAGGTCAAAAGCAGACAAAACTAAACGATGCGCTGCTTAGGAATATATTAAAATTACTAAAACAATAAAGAAAAATCAAGGAATGATTATCCAAATATAGGATAACATCATCTCTTCACGGGAGGTGAGCACAGAGGGCTTCAAAGTTACTGAAACTTCCTTAACTGCATGGTGACTACACAGGCATTCATTTTGTTATTCTTTTTCATCCTATATACTTTTTCATCCTATATACTCTGACATGTAAAATATTAAATAATTAAAAGAGTATATAAATGAGGCAGTGTATGGTTAAATGTCAATGGACTATTTCAAAACATCTTAAAATCATTAAGTTCAGAAAAAGGAAAGATAACTGTGTGACCTCTATAGTGTCTAAGAAGGAGGAGAGATTTAGTCATATAAAGAAAAGAGGGAAGGGCATTCTAGAATAGGAATGAACAGGTCACATGCAAGAATCAGTAAATTAGTGAGTCTGACTGGAGACGAGTGAAGTTAGGTGGAAAAGTTGGGCTAAAGCCAGCTTATGAGATGCCTAAATGCTGGGTCAGGAAGTTTGGATTTAAAACAAAAAAAAGAAGTTTGGACTTCATCTTGAAATAGGGCAAAACCACTGGTGATGTCTAAATAAGTCAATACCATGGGAAAAGTGGTATATTAGTAGGACTAATATGATGATAAAGATCAACTAATAGAGAGACAGGAGGTTGGGAAAAAAACATAAAACTTGTAGCTGTGAGACATCACAGAAGATTTAGTATGGCCTGAACTACGATTCTGATGAAAAAGTTTACTCCAAGAAACTTTAGGATGAAAAGATTCAACAGTCTGATCTTGGGAACAGGCAGTGAAGGGGAAAGAGATTCAAAGATTACTCCCATTTTCAAGCTAAACTAAGGAAATGATAGCACCAACATATGCAAAACTAGGAAAATCAACAGAGAAAACCAGTTTTGAAGGAAGATCACTGATTCATGCATGGGATAAAAATCAGGCAGTGTGATAGCTTCCCCTCAGGGAACAGCTCATGAGTCACACTTCTTTTTAAGTAACATATTCTTAATAGGCAAAGAGAAAATATTTAATACATAGCTCTTTGGGAGGAATAAAAGCTGTTATAGCTTTTAACTCTACAAGAATTTTACAAGTACCATTTTAAAAGAATACTGTTACAATAATACTGAGTTGCTTTTCAAAATAAACTGAAAGAAGGGACAGAACACCAAAGGAGAGATGTTCCGTAAAATGTCAGAGATGAAGGAGTGAAACTACTCGATCCAATTTGACTGAATGCTCCTTGAGGACAGAATTTATCAACTGTCCCTGGATCCCCACAGCACTGAGCACAGTGAATGATCACTACAGAATACTGATACTTAAGTAAGGCTGAATGAACAGACAGAAAAGAGTGAGGGCAAAAACAAGCCAATTAGGAAAACCCTACCCAAGCCTCCAGAACCCAGCATACCTTAAAGGAGCTAACGCTATGGAAGGAGAGTGCTTTAGCCTTATCATCCTGGCTGAAAGGTAGGCTGAGCCTGTGGTACCTGGTTTAGGAGAGCTAAAATACCAAACAAAAAATGGAAAGGATGCCAATTCTCAAGGAAACATATATGGAGCTTCTGCTCCCCACATTACTACCTAATGAGACCGTCCCCAACTCTAACCTTTAAGGCAGACAGTAGAATGTAACTTTTTAAGTGTGTGGCTAAAGATATTCAAGGGCTTCCTGTCCTTTTAAACAGTTAAAAAGTCATTGTTTTGGTTGAAAGTGGTTTAAAAGTCTGAATCTCATACCACTATTGCTTAAGCCAGTAGAACAAAGAAATGCAAATAGAGCTACTGGTAAAGTGAGATGATGGATGCTCAGGTGTTTCAAGCGGTTGCCAGGGACTGGGCTATGACCTGCAGGTTCCCCCAGGTTAAGATAATTTGGCAGAGTCCCAACTTACCCAATATGGCTACAAAGGGAACAATGAGGCTGCTTTCTAAATGAACTGATCTTATACAAATGCCTTAAGACCGCCTCTTTCTCAAGAGGTTAAAACAGAAAAGAAATGGCCAAACATTGGCAATTGTTGTTCAGTCGCTAAGTAGTGTTCGACTCTTTGAGACCCCAAGGACTGCAGCACACCGGCCTTCCCTGTCCTTCACTATCTCCTGGAGTTTGGTCAAACTCATGTCCATTGAGTCAGTGCTGCCATCCAACCATCTCATCCTCTGTCGCCCCCTTCTCCACCTGCCTTCAATCTTCCCAGCATCAGGGTCTTTTCCAATGAGTCAGTTCTTTGCATCAGGTGGCCAAAGTATTGGAGCTTCAGCATCAATCCTTCCAAGGAATATTCAGGGTTGATTTCCTTTAAGGATTGACTGGTTCAATCTGCCTGCTGTCCAAGGGACTCTCAAGAGTCTTCTCCAATACTACAGTTCAGAGGCAGAATAAAATAACAGTTCAGAGCTCATGCTCTGGCACCATACAGACATGGGTTAAATCCCAGTTCTTCCAGTAAACAGCTACATAACCATATATTTTAACACATTCCGATTATGCAAAGTAAGATTGATTACCTTCCTCAAGATTTAAATATATGATAACTTCAGATGTTAGTATGTTCCTTCCTAAAACTACACCATGACCCCTTTGATTGGACCTGCATTTTCCTTACTAGCCTCAGCCAGTAATTTTTAGTGAAGAGCTTTCTAGATGGATGATCTCAATTATTGTGCTTTGAATCTCCAATTTCCCTCTCTGAGAACCACTTTACTTTGAAGTTCTGGTTCTTCAACCCATGCCCTGGGCTTCATCAGTGAAAGTGAAGAACAGGAGGAGAAAAAACAAAGAAAATCGAATTATAAGTAGAACTTACAAACGTTGTAAGTGTGTGTAAGTGTGTAAACTTAAAATTGATGCTTTCTTTAAAAATCACAAATTCTGTAGAACCTATTAGCAATAATTTTAATAAGTGTTCTTACACATAGGAGGCCCAGGGAGGTACCCTGCCTATGCTCAGCGCCCCCACTTCCCTCTCTCAACTCAGGGATCTTTCTGTATGTTGTAGTGGAATCTGTGGTGTAGTGGGAAACAGAGAGGGAAAAGTTCCACAGATTCTTCATTTGCATTTGGCCTCGTTTAGAACCATTATTGCTCTTCTAGTTCAGACAGTAAAGACTAAGTCCCAACCAGTTTCAACTCCCTTATGATCCTGCACACAGCCACCAAATTAAATGCTAAACCAGCAGTCTTCATGAACATCCCTTCCCACCTCAAAACCTCTTAAGGGCTCCCTACCTTTTATTCACTAGAAAGAGCCCAACTCAAATCCAAAGGCCAGGCTAACATCATTCTACTTTTATAGCACAGTTCTTGTTTCTTCCTAATTCCCCGAAGGAAATTCTTTAAGGCTCTGACTAATCTGCTCATTGTGCTCCCAACACAGACAAACCTGCACGCCCAGGAAAGATTACACCCATCCCCACGCACCTTTCCTTCAAAGGCCAGCCCAGACAGCCCCATCTTTGCCCCGCAACCGTGCTTCTCAAACACACTGCCCCGTCTTCTGACCCTCACAAGTACACCTCTTTGTACTGGCTATACTCTCGTGGCATCTCAATCCATTCCAACCACTTTGAAGGCAGGCCACGTTCATTACACAGAGGATCATCACTGTGCCCTGCACTTAGTAGATTCGGGGTATTTTTTAAACCAGAGGAGGAGTTCAAATGCTGTATCTAAGTAGGGCAAGACAATACTGCCCATCTTTGCCGATTCCCCTTTATTCACAGTAAAGGGTATTATTCAGCCTTCGCTACAACGCTGAAAATTTCTAGTATACACAGAACAGTCATGTGGAGAGAGCACGCCACCGGATGGCGGAAACCTGCGTCCCAATCCTGGTTTTTGCCACCAGCTCCGCATCTGTAGGGAAATCGCACAACCTCTCTGGGCCTCGGTGGTCTCAGGTGTAAAGCGGGGGAGCCACTGTAAGGGCTTCCAGGGTGCCTCTCGGCTCCCACAGTCCCCCCACAGGAAAGCCAACACTCGGCTGCTCGAGAAGGCGGAGGCAGGCAAACTTTTACACTTCCCAGGGCTGGCATTTCCAAACGGGAGTGGAACTCAGTCCGCACAGGGACAAGCGGGGCTGAGAGGAAGGTGAGAAGCAGTGTCCCCGAACTCGGATCCTCTACCCCGTGGCCAGGAACAGTCCGCCCCGGGTTCCTGGCCCCTCACAGGCAGACTTCCCCCGAGAGCGGCCCGGCCCGGTGCGGCTCCCGGGAGCGGGCAGAGGCGACTGTCCGCGCCCGTGCCCCGCGCCCCCGGCACTTGTGACACACGCCGGGTGACCCGGGTCACAGCCTCCGTCCGTCCTCACCGCCTGAGGGACGCCCTTCTCTCCCGGGCAAGGCTCCTCGCTGCCGCCCCGCGAGCCGCCCTTCCGGGCCCCGGGCGGCCTCGGTGCGGCCGCCCGGGCCCCAGGCCGCCGGGACCGGCGGCGTGAGGGGAGGCGGCGGCGGCGGCAGCTTTAAGTGCTGAATCACCACTTTGCAACCCGAGCTCCAAACCACCGTGACCTGCGGGCCCCGAGGGCCCGGACGCTCCGCTCGGCTTACCCACAGAGGCGCTCCGAGGGCGGCAGGCGGGCGCCGAGGACCGAGCGGAAGGTGCTGGGCAGCGCGGGGTGCAGCAGCCACGCTAGCCGGTACCGCATACCCCAGCGAAGCCGCCGGGATCACCGCGAACGCTTCCTTCTTGCGCCCAGCCGGCCTCGCTCACTGCGCATGCTCAGGCTGCCGCGCCGCGCCGCCTCCCGGGAGCGTCCGAGCGGCCGCCTCTCCGGGTTTTCCCCGGAGCCCGACGAGGCGTGGACGGCGGGCGGCCGAGACACCGGCTGGCGGGAGGGACGGAATGTAGCCCGGGAGCTGCGGGAGCCGGGCCACCAGGCTTCCCCGGGCGAAGAGGGAGCCTGCTGGGTCACGCCGGATCCCCGCGTGAGGGCGGCTGTGTGTATCTGGTCTGTGTTAGCCGGGCGCAGGGGACTCACGAATACTGTGAGGGCACAAGGGGCCATGTCTGCGGAGGCGCCCCCATTGGCTGTCGGTCCCGGCGGTGCAGGTGCTGGAACAAGGTCCGCTGGCGAGGCGACCTCCCACAAAATGAATCGGCGACTGGCGCGCGGCCCGCGGGCTCCCTCTAGAGCGCGATGGGGACGTGGACGGTGGGGTGGGGGACTGGGGAGAAGTTAAACGCGAGAGTCCCCCAGAGAGAGGCCGGGACCTGGGGGGAGTTTCCACCCTGGGAAACTAGCAACCCTTCAAAGACCTAGGTGGACATGGGACCGGCCACCGCAAAACAAGGCCTTCGTGGATTTACAAATCCAGAACAAAAACTACCGCTCTGTACTGCTGCTGCTGCTGCTGCTACTACTACATTAAAAAAAAAAAAAAAAGTATGGGTAGTATTCAGTGTACTTCAGGCACTATTTGTTAAGACTTTTTTCTCGATGGCTTTATGATGTTTTGCATCCAAGAACAAGGTAATTGTTGTTATGAATTTAACTTTCCTTTACGTTATTTTACAGGGTTTTTTTTTTTTAAGAAAAGCGCAATTAGGGTTAGCAATTCCCTAGCTTGGGGCTCCCCAGGTGACCCAGTGACAGAATCGCTTGCCAATGCAGGAGAAATGGGTTCGATCCCTGATGGGAGAAGATCACGAATGTTGGGACACAACTAATCCCAAGTGTCACCACTATCGAGCCTGTGCTCTAGAGCCCGGGAATGGCAAGTCTTGAGCCCACGGTGCCCTAGACCCCTTGCTCTACAACAAGAGAAGCCACTGCAATAAGACCGCAGACTGCAACTAGAGAGTAGCGCCACCCCCCACCCCACCCAGAGAAAAGCTGGCTCAGCGGTGAAGACCCAGCACAGCGCACCCCCCGCACCCCCTCCAAAAAAAAAGAATCCTGTCAGTGCAGGAGATGTAGGAGAGCTGGGGAAGATCTTCCCCTGGGTGGGGAAGATCCCCTGGAGAAGGTAAGGATAGAGTTATCTTCAGAATTATGCTTCAGAATTCTTGCCTGGAAAAATTCCATGGACAGAGGAGCCTAGTGGGGTATAGTCCTTGGGATCACAAAGAGTTGGAAGCAACTGAGAGACTGAAAACACAAACACAGACACTTCCCTAACTTAAGTGCTTTTAGGTTCCTGATGTGGCAGACCAGAGACTGCAGCCAAAAACAGTGTTCTGAATCCTATTATTGCTTCTAAGGGGAATCAGAAGGATCCCTGAAGTGGATAATTCATCAGTGAGGTTCTTGGGGATCTTTTTTTTTTACCATATACTTTCAGCTAAAGGTAAACCCGGGAGGGATGAAAACTGAGGCAGCAGAAAGGAGGCAGCCCTCCTAGTGTTGTAAGGTACAATTTCACAATGTTACATTCTCGTTCCAGCCCATCTGTTTTAGTTTCTGGTGGCTGCCATAACAAATTACCACCAATTTAGTGGCTTAAAACAACAGAAATTTATTCTCTCACAGTCTGGAGGCCAGAAGGCCAAAATTAAGATGGTGGCAGGGTGGCACTCCCTACAGACAGTCTTAGGGGAGAATCTGTTCTTTGCCTCTTTCAACTTCCTTGGCTTCAGGCCCTGTTACTCCAATAAGCATCTTTACATTGCCTTCTCTGTGTGTCTTTTCTTTTGTCTCTTAATAGGACATTTGTCATTGGATTTAGGGCACAGCAAGGTAATCCAGGATGATCCTATCTCATCCTTAACTTAATTACATCTGCAAAGACACTTTTTTCTAAATAATGTTAACATTTACAGGCTACTGGGTTTAGGACATGTCTTTTGGGAGGCCATTATTCACCCCCATCGTTCTAGCCTCTACCCCTGCCTGTTCACCAACTCCAAATCACACAGCCGTCACAGGTAACTGATGCTTTGTTGTTTAGTTGCTCAGTTGTGTCCGACTGTTTTGCAGCTGCATGGACTGTAGCCCAGCAGGCTCCTCTGTCCATGGGATTTCCCAGGCAAAAATGCTGGAGTGGGCTGTTGCCATTTCCTTCTCCAGGGGATCTTACCAACCCAAGGATTGAACTCCCATCTCCTGCATTGGCAGGCAGATTCTTTACCACTGAGTCACCTAGGAAACCCCCAACTGATGCTTACAACAATATGAACTTGTCAGTGCTCTTTCAACCCCTGTTGAAAAGGCATTGCCTTTACAAAGCTTTCCTTCAGTTCCATTCTTCACATACCCTACTGGAAATAACCACTCTCTAAGGGCACTTACTTGAATCTTAATCTTCCATATGTGTTAAGAAGCAATAGATTGGGAATGATTTCTTACTCATTTTTGTAAGCACA
This sequence comes from Oryx dammah, assembly GCF_014754425.2. NCBI lineage: Eukaryota > Metazoa > Chordata > Mammalia > Artiodactyla > Bovidae > Oryx > Oryx dammah. Next base: position 13,474,195 of record NW_024070198.1, read on the forward strand.
TGCTTACACAATGTTTGTCAAATGCATGTTTGCTGAATCTCATTAAGCCTCTAGGTGTAACTACAATTTATAGGAAATACAGGGGACAAATCTGTTAAATCACACCATAAAGATACAATTGGTAAAGTTTAGAATATTTGTAGTATCACACAACAAATGATTTATTTCTTCTACAAATAAATTGCAAAATAAAGAGAAGAAGGAAAAGCCTGTGAATTAAAAGGGAGTTGGAATTGGTGAGCTATGACAAGCTGTTATAAAATTTAAATGAAAATGCAAAGGGCCAGGAAGACCCAAGCCAATCTTGAAACAGAATCTGGAACATTTACACTACCAAATTTTTCCTTTTCTTCTTCTTGTATTTTCTTTTTTTTGCTGTACCATAGGCTTGTGGAATCTTAGTTCTTTGACCAGAGATTGAACCCAGGCCCTCAGCAGTGAGAGTACAGAGTCCTAATGTCTGGACTGTCAGGAAATTCCCACTACCAAATATTAAAAGTTACTATTTAGCTTTAGTAATTGAGAAAATATGTTAATGGTATCAGGGCAGACAAATAGGCATGGAAAACCATTTACTAGTATCTACAAAAGCTACACATATGTGTATGTTATGACCCAGCAATTCCAGCTTTAGCTGTGTACTCATCAGAAATGTGAACATATATCCATGAAGATGCATGTACTAGAATATTCATAGTAGTGTAAGTATTAACAGTCCCCAACTGGGAACTGGTTTTAGAAAATGCAGAGGAACCAGAGATCAAATTGCCAACATCCGCTGGATCATGGGAAAAGCAAGAGAGTTCCAGAAAAACATCTATTTCTGCTTTATTGACTATGCCAAAGCCTTTGACGGTGTGGATTACAATAAACTGTGGAAAATCTGAGAGAGATGGGAATACCAGACCACCTGACCTGCCTCTTGAGAAATCTGTATGCAGGTCAGGAAGCAACAGTTAGAACTGGACATGGAAAAACAGACTGGTTCCAAATAGGAAAACGAGTACGTCAAGGCTGTATATTGTCACCCTGCTTATTTAACTTCTATGCAGAGTACATCATGAGAAATGCTGGACTGGAAGAAACACAAGCTGGAATCAAGATTGCCGGGAGAAATGTCAATAACCTCAGATATGCAGATGACACCACCCTTATGGCAGAAAGTGAAGAGGAACTCAAAAGCCTCTTGATAAAAGTGAAAGGAAAGTGAAAAAATTGGCTTAAAGCCCAACATTCAGAAAATGAAGGTCATGGCATATGGTCCCATCACTTCATGGGAAATAGATGGGGAAACAGTGGAAACAGTGTCAGACTTTATTTGGGGGGTGCTCCAAAATCACTGCAGATGGTGACTGCAGCCATGAAATTAAAAGACACTTACTCCTTGGAAGAAAAGTTATGACCAACCTAGATAGCATATTAAAAAGCAGAGACATTACTTTGCCGACTAAGGTCCGTCTAGTCAAGGCTATGGTTTTTCCAGTAGTCATATATGGATGTGAGAGTTGAACTGTGAAGAAGGCTGAGCGCCCAAGAATTGATGGTTTTGAACTGTGGTGTTGGGAAAAGACTCTTGAGAGTCCCTTGAACTGCAAGGAGATCCAACCAGTCCATTCTGAAGGAGATCAGCCCTGGGATTTCTTTGGAAGGAATGATGCTAAAGCTGAAACTCCAGTACTTTGGCCACCTCATGTGAAGAGTTGACTCATTGGAAAAGACTCTGATGCTGGGAGGGATTGGGGGCAGGAGGAGAAATGGACAACAGAGGATGAGATGGCTGGATGGCATCACTGACTCGATGGATGTGAGTCTGAGTGAACTCCGGGAGTTGGTGATGGACAGGGAGGCCTGGCGTGCTGCGATTCATGGGGTCGCAAAGAGTCAGACACGACTGAGCGACTGAACGGAACTGAACTAAGGATTTGGTTCAGAATAATTCCATCTTCAGTGAAAGATGAGGGAAGTGGGGAAATATTGGTCAGGAACTGATAATTATTGAAACAAGATAATAGTGAAAGGTTGTTGCTGAACCACGCAAAGACTTCGGGATTCTTGGCCTCTGGAGAAGAAGAATTAAATCCAGGGCCAGAGACAAGGCTTGATCGCTCAGAGCTTTTGTATAATAAAGTTCTATTAAAGTATAAAGGAGATAGAGAAAGCTTCTGACATAGGCAACAGAAGGGGGCAGAAAGAGTTCCCCCTTGCTAGTGTTAGCAATGGAGTTATATACTCTCCAATGAATCCAAAGAATGTCTGGAGGTTGTAAAGACCTCACTAGACCTACTCCCATAATTTACATTTTCAGTTCAGTTCAGTTTAGTCACTCAGTCATGTCCAACCCTTTGCGACCCCATTAACCACAGCACACCAGGCCTCCCTGTCCATCACCATCTCCCGGAGTTCAATCATGTGATGCCTTCCTTCAGTCCTGTTTGTCTTGAGAGTCTAATCCCTGAAACCTTCACCTCTGGGGACGGTCTCTCTTCCAGTGTGGTCCTTTGCAGACATGGAGCCGGGGCGGCTTAGATGCCTGAGGGCAATCCCGCTTGAGGTGCCCCTCCTTTCCACAGTAATAGCAAGCCCGTCCCTTTTCACCTGGGTCCCTCTGGGCATTTTTCTCAGGCTGTCTAAGAATGGTTCTCATAGCCATTGAGAGGGCCCCCGCCTGTTCCTTTGTCTTTTTCTGACTTTCTTTTCTATAATAGACTGTCTGAGCTAGTTGTAACAGATAATCTAAAGACTGATTTGGTCCATACGCCCATTTTAATAGCCCATTTGGCTATCTGGAGCCGACTGAGTGAGAAATCTATCCTTTAAGATCACTTTTGGAGAAGGCAATGGCACTCCACTCCAGTACTCTTGCCTGGAAAATCCCACGGGCAAAGGAGCCTGGTGGGCTGCAGTCCATGGCGTCGCTGAGGGTCGGACACGACTGAGCGACTTCCCTTTCACTTTTCACTTTCATGCATTGGAGAAGGAAATGGCAACCCACTCCAGTGTTCTTGCCTGGAGAATCCCAGGGATGGGGGAGCCTGGTGTGCTGCCGTCTCTGGGGTCACACAGAGTCAGACACGACTGAAGCGACTTAGCAGCAGCAGCAAGATCACTTTTTCCTCTTCACTTTCGTGATCAATCTCAGTGAATCTGCGAAGGGCTTCTCTCAGTGTATCTAGGAATTTACCAGGAGCTTCCTTCTCCTGTTCTATGTTTGCAAATTTGCCATAGTTTAAAGGACAAAATGACTCTGATCCCATCTTCCTTTAGCTGTGTTGTAGTCCCAGTCTGGTTCTATAGTTGGCACCGCCTGATTCCTAGTGGGGAGGGCAGTTTTCTCATCCTCCCTCTTCCCTACTGGTTCATTACCAAACCATTCATCTCCATAAGCAACCACTTTCCCCAAAACTTGAGGTTTTGAGTCGGGGGTCAGCATTTGTCCCAAGATATACATCACATCCTTCCAAGTAAGGTCATAAAGCAGAGTAACTCCTTTAAAAGCTCTAATATATTTTTCTGGGTCTTTTAAATAGTCTCCCAGATCCTCCTTGATTTTTTGTACTTCTTGATAAGAAAAAGGCTTATTAACTCTCATAGACTCTCATAGCACCCAGTGGGTGCTTCATGAAGAGGCAACAGCTTGTGTGGATGTTCCTCTGTCTCTCTGGCTGCTCTGCACATATGATCCCAGAGGTAGATTGGCGAAAACTGCTTTTCTTTATCTCTTTGTCTCCTGTCCTCCATCTCATCTCAATAGCAAAGTAGGAGGACAGGGGGGAGCTGAAGGACTCACACCCAAATCTATACCCTTAGGACACAAGTCTGGCATATTTCGCAGAGAGAAAAAGGGCAACAGATATGCTAAATTCAGTTCAGTCGCTCAGTCGTGTCCGACTCTTTGCGACCCCATGAACCTCAGCACGCCAGGCCTCCCTGTCCATCACCAACTCCCGGAGTCCACCCAGACTCATGTCCATTGAGTCGGTGATGCCATCCAGCCATCTCATCCTCTGTCGTCCATTTCTCCTCCTGCCCTCAATCCCTCCCAGCATCAGAGTCTTTTCCAATCAGTCAACTCTTCACATGAGGTGGCCAAAGTACTGGAGTTTCAGCTTCAGCATCATTCCTTCCAAAAAAATCCCAGGGCTGATCTCCTTCAGAATGGACTGGTTGGATCTCCTTGCAGTCCAAGGGACTCTCAAGAGTCTTCTCCAACACCACAGTTCAAAAGCATCAATTCTTCGGCGCTCAACTTTCTTCCCAGTCCAACTCTCACATCCATACATGACCACTAGAAAAACTACACCCTTGACTAGACAGACCTTTGTTGGCAAAGTAATGTCTCTGCTTTTTAATATGCTATCTAGGTTGGTCATAACTTTTCTTCCAAGGAGTAAGTGTCTTTTAATTTCATGGCTGCAGTCGCCACCTGCAGTGATTTTGGAGCCCCCAAAAATAAAGTCTGACACTGTTTCCCCTGTTTCCCCATCTATTTCCCATGAAGTGATGAGACCAGATGCCATGATCTTCGTTTTCTGAATGTTGAGCTTTAAGCCAATTTTTTCACTTTCCTCTTTCACTTTTATCAAGAGGCTTTTGAGTTCCTCTTCACTTTCTGTCGTAAGGGTGGTGTCATCTGCATATCTGAGGTTTTTGATATTTCTCCCGGCAATCTTGATTCCAGCTTGTGCTTCTTCCAGCGCAGTGTTTCTCATGATGTACTCTGCATAGACGTTAAATAAGCAGGGTGACAATATACAGCCTTGATGTACTCCTTTTTCTATCTGGAACCAGTCTGTTGTTCCATGTCCAGTTCTAACTTTGTTTTCTTACCTGCATATAGGTTTCTCAAGCGGCAGGTCTGGTGGTCTGGTAGTCCCATCTCTTTCAGAATTGTCCACAGTTTCTTGTGATCCACACTGTCAAAGGCTTTGGCATAGTCAATAAAGCAGAAATAGACGTTTTTCTGGAACTCTCTTGCTTTTTCCATGATCTAGCAGATGTTGGCAATTTGGTCTCTGGTTCCTCTGCCTTTTCTAAAACCAGCTTGAACATCTGGAAGTTCATGGTTCACGTATTGCTGAAGCCTGGCTTGGAGAATTTGGAGCATTACTTTACTAGCCTGTGAGATGAGTGCAATTGTGCGGTAGTTTGAGCATTCTTTGGCATTGCCTTTCTTTGGGATTGGAATGAAAACTGACCTTTTCCAGTCCTGTGGCCACTGCTGAGTTTTCCAAATTTGCTGGCATATTGAGTGCAGCACTTTCACAGCATCATCTTTCAGGATTTGAAATAGCTCAACTGGAATTCCATCACCTCCACTACCTTTGTTCTTAGTGATGCTTTCTAAGGCCCACTTGACTTCACATTCCAGGATGTCTGGCTCTAGATGAGTGATCACACTATCGTGATTATCTTAGTTGTGAAGATCTTTTTTGTACAATTCTTCTGTGTATTCTTGCCACCTCTTCTTAATATCTTCTGCTTCTGTTAGGTCCAGACCATTTCTGTCCTTTATCGAGCCCATCTTTGCATGAAATGTTCCCTTGGTGTCTCTAATTTTCTAGAAGAGATCTCTAGTCTTTCCCATTCTGTTCTTTTCCTCTATTTCTTTGCATTGAACGCTGAGGAAGGCTTTCTTATCTCTCCTTGCTATTCTTTGGAACTCTGCATTCAGATGCTTATATCTTTCCTTTTCTCCTTTGCTTTTCACTTCTCTTCTTTTCACAGCTATTTGTAAGGCCTCCCCAGAAAGCCATTTTGCTTTTTTGCATTTCTTTTCCATGGGGATGGTCTTGATCCCTGTCTCCTGTACAATGTCATGAACCTCATTCCATAGTTCATCAGGCACTCTATCAGATCTAGTCCCTTAAATCTATTTCCCACTTTCACTGTATAATCATAAGGGATTTGATTTAGGTCATACTTGAATGGTCTAGTGGTTTTCCCTACTTTCTTCTACCCATTTCCCTTGTTTTCTACAGAACCGGTCTAATTGTAAAACAGTATTACACTTAAGAGACCCTCCATCTGGCCACCGACGCCATCCTCCAATGGATACCGTGGCCATGCAATATCACATAGGAAAACCAGATGTGTCTTCTTTAAGCCCTGGGGATCAAATCTATCCCAATGTTTCAGGATACAGTTCAAAGAAGTGAGGCTGGAATTGTTAGCTCCCATCTGTAAGAGAGAAAAAAAAGCGACCAGCACCATCTTTCTCCTGGAGGTGTCCCTCCCTGCTCTAGATGGGGGTGTAGACAGACTTTACACCAAAGCTTTCCTTCCCTGGTTGGACTTGGTCTGTCCCTTACTGACACAGGCGACCTACTCGTTCCTCCCGGTTCTACCACCAAGACAGGGTGGAGATGCACCAGGGGTAGACCTGATGGCATCCCTTCTGCCGTCCAGCCCCTCACCATTAAAACCTTGCTTGCCTCTGATGCCACCCAGGGTGTGATCAGAGTAATCTTCCGGAATGCCTCCCAGGCTAAGACCACTGGGGAAAACATTTGTCACCTGAGTGCCTGTGCACGACCCTGAGTATATCCCTGACAACAATAAGGCCAATACTAACATAAAACTGAAATGTTCCTTCCAAGCATCACCACACCAGTATAAGAACCTCCTCTGGTCCACTAAGAGCCAGCGTTACCAAAGGAAAAAAACCCATTGTAGTTCCAATCTGAGTAACCTTTAACCTCGAAGATGCTCTTGTAGCTAAAGCTCCATCTAAGTTCTGAACTTTTGATTCTTAGTGAGGCTAGGTGCTTCCTGATTACCAATCCAAGTTTGGGACCTAAATCACAGCACACAGTAACAGCACAGATCAGAAGTCCCTTGAAAGTCTATGATGTGACAGATTAGGTTCGTACTTCTAATTTCCAAAGATTTACGAAATGGTCCAAGAGACCGAAAAGTTTGACCAAGGAGAGTTCGGTCCACATGCTTTGCCCATTTCTGGTCAGTCCCCAAAGGAGACGTTGGATGCCTCTTGGCATTGGCAGGTCGGTATAAACCCCTGACAGGTTTCTGCGATAAGCCGTATGAGGTCACCACAGAACCACAGAGCAGAGCTCCTCGCTTGCTTCAAGCATGGCGTTTCATTCATTCACGCAACCACACTGTAGAGTTAGTAAAGTACAGCAGAAAACATGTTCACTAGGAGAACAAAGAACTAGAGCTCCAAGCATCCTTACCTTGTCCTGAAGAATCCCAGACAAGCCCCCAAGATGAAAGGTTGTTGCTGAACCACGCAAAGACACCGGGATTCTTGGCCTCCAGAGGAGAAGAATTCAATCCAGTGCCAGAGACGAGGCTTGATTGCCCAGAGCTTTTGTGTAATAAAGTTCGGTTAAAGTATAAAGGAGATGGAAAAAGCTTCTGACATAGGCATTAGAAGGGGGCAGAAAGAATACCCCCTTGCTAGTGTTAGCAATGGAGTTATATACTCTCCAATGAATCCAAAGAATGTCTGGAGATTGTAAAGACCTCACCAGATCTACTCCCATAATTTACAATTTAAGATAACAATTAGCCAGAAGGTTTAATCCAGAGACTGTCCTCAGGCAGGATACATTATTGTTATATAATCCGCCCGAGGCCAGGGGCAGTGGCCCTGAGGAGCCACCCCTCACCCGAGGCCAGGGGCGGCGGCCTGGAGGAGCAACCCAAGGAGCAGTTGCTGCCAGGGCGTAGGAGGGTGTAGAGGAGCTATCCCACATTGAAGGTCAGGAAGGGCAGTGGTAAGGAGATACCCCTCGTCCAAGGTAAGGCACAGCGGCTGTGCTTTGCTAGAGCAGCCGTGAAGAGATACCCCATGCCCAAGGTAAGAGAAACCCAAGTAAGATGGTAGGTGTTGCAAGAGGTCATCAGAGGGCAGACACACAGAAACCATACTCACAGAAAACTAGTCAATCTAATCACACTAGGACCACAACCTTGTCTAACTCAATGAAACCAAGCCATGCCTGTGGGGCAAACCAAGACCGGCGGGTCATCCCAAGATGGGTGGGTCATGGTGGAGAGGTCTGACAGAATGTGGTCCACTGGAGAAGGGAATGGCAATCCACTTCAGTATTCTTGCCTTGAGAACCCCATGAACAATATGAAAAGGCAAAATGATAGGATACTGAAAGAGGAACTCCCCAGGTCAGTAGGTGCCCAATATGCTACTGGAGATCAGTGGAGAAATAAATTCAGAAAGAATGAAAGGATGGAGCCAAAGCAAAAACAATACCCAGCTGTGGATGTGACTGGTGATAGAAGCAAGGTCTGATGCTGTAAAGAGCAATATTGCATAGGAACCTGGAATGTCAGGTCCATGAATCAAGGCAAATTGGAAGTGGTCAGAAAGGAGATGGCAAGGGTAAACGTCGACATTCTAGGAATCAGCAAACTAAAATGGACTGGAATGGGTGAATTTAACTCAGATGACCATTATATCTACTACTGCGGGCAGGAATCCCTCAGAAGAAATGGAGTAGCCATCATGGTCAACAAAAGAGTCCAAAATGCAGTACTTGGATGCAATCTCAAAAACGACAGAATGATTTCTGTTCATTTCCAAGGCAAACCATTCAATATCACAGTAATCCAAGTCTATGCCCCAAACAGTAACGCTGAAGAAGCTGAAGTTGAACAGTTCTAGGAAGACCTACAAGATCTTTTAGAACAAACACCCAAAAAAGATGTCCTTTTCATTAAAGGGGACTGGAATGCAAAAGTAGGAAGTCAAGAAACACCTGGAGTAACAGGCAAATTTGGCCTTGGAATGCAGAATGAAGCAGGGCAAAGACTAATAGAGTTTTGCCAAGAAAATGCACTGGTCATAGCAAAAACCCTCTTCCAACAACACAAGAGAAGACTCTACACATGGACATCACCAGATGGTCAACACCAAAATCAGATTGATTATATTCTTTGCAGCCAAAGATGGAGAAGCTCTATACAGTCAACAAAGACAAGACCAGGAGCTGACTGTGGCTCAGATCATGAACTCCTTATTACCAAATTCAGACTCAAATTGAAGAAAGTAGGGAAACCGCTAGACCATTCAGGTATGACCTAAATCAAATCCCTTATGATTATACAGTGGAAGTGAGAAATAGATTTAAGGGCCTAGATTGGATAGAGTGCCTGATGAACTATGGAATGAGGTTTGTGACATTGTACAGGAGACAGGGATCAAGACCATCTGCATGGAAAAGAAATGCAAAAAAGCAAAATGGCTATCTGAGGAGGCTGTGAAAAGAACAGAGGCGAAAGCAAAGGAGAAAAGGAAAGATATAAGCATCTGAATGCAGAGTCCCAGAGAATAGCAAGGAGAGATAAGAAAGCCTTCTTCAGCGATCAATGCAAAGAAATAGAGGAAAAGAACAGAATGGGAAAGACTAGAGATCTCTTCAAGAAAATTAGAGATACCAAGGGAACATTTCATACAAAGATGGGCTCGATAAAGGACAGAAATGGTCTGGACCTAACAGAAGCAGAAGATATTAAGAAGAGGTGGCAAGAATAAACAGAAGAATTGTACAAAAAAGATCTTCACGACCCAGATAATCATGATGGTGTTATCACTAATCTAGAGCCAGACATCCTGGAATGTGAAGTCAAGTGGGCCTTGGAAAGCATCACTAAGAACAAAGCTAGTGGAGGTGATGGAATTCCAGTTGAGCTGTTTCAAATCCTGAAAGATGATGCTGTGAAAGTGCTGCACTCAATATGCCAGCTAATTTGGAAAACTCAGCAGTGGCCACAGGACTGGAAAAGTCAGTTTTCATTCCAATCCCAAAGAAAGGCAATGCCAAAGAATGCTCAAACTACCACACAATTGCACTCATCTCACAGGCTAGTAAAGTAATGCTCCAAATTCTCCAAGCCAGGCTTCAGCAATACGTGAACCATGAACTTCCAGATGTTCAAGCTGGTTTTAGAAAAGGCAGAGGAACCAGAGATCAAATTGCCAACATCCACTGGATCATGGAAAAAGCAAGAGTTCCAGAAAAACATCTATTTCTGCTTTCTTGACTATGCCAAAGCCTTTGACAGTGTGGATCACAAGAAACTGTGGACAATTCTGAAAGAGATGGGAATACCAGACCACCAGACCTGCCTCTTGAGAAATCTGTATGCAGGTCAGGAAGCAGCAGTTAGAACTGGACATGGAACAACAGACTGGTACCAAATAGAAAAAGGAGTATGTCAAGGCTGTATATTGTCACCCTGCTTATTTAACTTATATGCAGTGTACATCATGAGAAACGCTGGACTGGAAGAAACACAAGCTGGAATCAAGATTGCCGGGAGAAATATCAAAAACCTCAGATATGCAGATGACACCACCCTTATGGCAGAAAGTGAAGAGGAGCTAAAAAGCCTCTTGATGAAAGTGAAAGAGGAGAGTGAAAAAGTTGGTCTAAAGCTTAACATTCAGAAAGCGAAGATCATGGCTTCCGGTCCCATCACTTCATGGCAAATAGATGGGGAAACAGTGGAAACAGTGTCAGACTTTATTTTGGGGGGCTCCAAAATCACTGCAGATGGTGACTGCAACCATGAAATTAAAAGACACTTACTCCTTGGAAGAAAAGTTTGAGCAACCTAGATAGTATATTGAAAAGTAGAGACATTACTTTGCCGACTAAGGTCCGTCTAGTCAAGGCTATGGTTTTTCCTGTGGTCATGTATGGATGTGAGAGTTGGACTGTGAAGAAGGCTGAGCGCCCAAGAATTGATGCTTTTGAACTGTGGTATTGGAGAAGACTCTTGAGAGTCCCTTGGACTGCCAGGAGATCCAACCAGTCCATTCTGAAGGAGATCAGCCCTGGGATTTCTTTGGAAGGAATGATGCTAAAGCTGAAACTCCAGTACTTTGGCCACCTCATGCAAAGAGTTGACTCATTGGAAAAGACTCTGATGCTGGGATGGATTGGGGACAGGAGGAGAAGGGGACGACAGAGGATGAGATGGCTGGATGGCATCACTGATCGATGGACGTGAGTTTGAGTGAAATCTGGGAGTTGGTGATGGACAGGGAGGCCTGGCGTGCTGCGATTCATGGGGTCGCCAAGAGTCGGACACGACTGAGCAACTGAACTGACTGAAGGCATATAGAGTGAAAAAAAGATTTGTCCTTTCTTCCTCCTTGACAATTCTAGACCCCTCTCTCCTTGGGGACCCCTAGACTTATCAACCTGCCTAGGAAATGACTCTCTCAATAGATATATGGAGGATATACTAATGCTATTCTCTGATTTTATTTATGTTTAAAATTTTCCATCATAAAGAGTTCCGTAATGTATATTAGTCTTAAGTGCAGTAGTATGGTAATAAAATACCTAAACGCAATATGAATTTTAAAAAATGTTTATAGATCAGTGATTTATTAATTAAAAATTTGTTAAAAGTTTTCCTAAATGACTCCTCCTTGCTAGTCCTTAATGGTAAGTTTGAGTTACTTTATGTGCAGTACTTGAAATAGTAATGTAAAAATCTATGTCATATTTTTTATAGTTAAGAGTGCTCTTGATTTATCCATTTAACAAATATAGACCCAGGCTTTGCTCTAGATGTTGAGGATACCTCAGAGAAAAGATGAGCCAGGTTTCTATTCTTTTGGGGTTGATACTATACTAAGAGAGATAAACAAGTCAATGAATATTTTATATAACTATATAATGTGGTTAAAATAATGTTAGAGTAACTATGATGGATCTTCATGCTGTCAGTGGCACCCAAATAACAGTTCTGGGAGTTTCCCTCCATCATCACTACTGCCTCTCTGGGTGGAGGAAGGTAACAAAGATCTCGCCATTTATATTCAGGGGGTTTATGCATGTCCTGGGCTGTTGAGTGTACACATGGGACAGTTTAGGTGGATGCTCAACAAAAGCGCAGAGCATGGGGTTCAGGGTTTGGACTACATAGGCAGGTGCCATTGGAGAGCCAGCTTCTGTGGCCCTTTTCTTGGGCTAACTCTCCACCAGATTTTCTCTTGGGATTTGTGCATATGCGTGTGTTTTAACAGTTCCTGACCTCCATTAGCTTCTTCTTTCTACATTCCTTTCTGTCCATCCAATGTACCACTCAGGAGTTGAAAGTTGTGGAGGGGCAGTCACCTGTTTCTCCGTTTCTGCCTTGCTTCGGGTTCTTCTCAGGGCCTCCCCTTAAGAGCCTAGCTTGAAAATTACACATACTGAATATGTTTTTTCTCTTTGCATTCCCTAATTCTCTGGGACACCCTCTATCTCCAGGAAAAAATCCTGAGGTAACAGCTGATAAAGGGAAACATGAAGCATAAAATTTCAACATCTCCTTTTGCTATGTGGAGAAAGAAAGAAATGGGGTTTTGTTAGAGAGCTTAAGGGTCTCCTTTAGACAGAATAGTCTGGGGAAAGACTCTCTGAGGAAGTGGTATTCAAGTTAAGACTTGAAAGGTAAGAGGGAGCCAATTATAGGAACAGATGAGGGAAAAGACTCTAGGCAGTGTAAACATCAATCACAAAGGTTCAGGACAAGAGGGAGTCTGAAATGTTCTGGAATTTGACAGAAAGAGTACTGGAAATTTCTTTCCTTTTCTCTTCCAACTAATCTTTGCTATTGAGATGCTACTATCAGAATGCACTATAAATAGTAACCAAAATTTGGGTTTGGAGTCACTCAGTACTTAAGCATTTCAGGACTTTTTTGTTGTTCTCTTTGGCATTCATACCCCATAGACATACAATAATTAAACCTAACTTGGGGACCTTTCTGGTGGTGCAGTGATTAAGACTCCATACTTCCACTGCAGGGGCTGCAGGTAAGATCTAGTCTGCTACCAAAAAAAACACCTAACATGATTCTGGCAACCATTGAAAATGATAGCTAAAGTCAATTACTACCAAAATTATTCACTAAAGAAGAGCATAGATGTTGCTCAAGAGCCTTAAAAGGTCATACAAATAAAAATATTTATGAAGACATTTTTAGAGCTTGGAATAATAAGTTATGTTAAATAAAAATTCAGGAAGTGAAATTACGTATTTAACTATGATTTCGATTATTAAAAATATAAGTATAGATATTGGAAAAAATATTAGTAGGACTTCCCTGGTGGCTCAATGGTAAAGAATCTGCCTACCAGTGGAGGAGACAGAGGTCTGATCCCTGGTCCAGGAAGATCCCACATGCCTCGGGGCAACTGAGGCCATGCTCCACAGCTACTGAAGGGCACGCACTCTAGAGCTTGTGCTCTGCAGCAAGAGAAGCCACCGCACTGAGAAGCCCGAGCCCCACAGCTAGAGAGGCGCACCCACTCACCGCAGCTAGAGAAAAGCCCTGGTGGCAACGAAGACCCAGCATAGCACAGCCAAAAGTAAATAAATAGATATTAAAAAGGTAAGAAAATCATCATTAAAAAATACTAATAGTTATCACTAGGTAATGAGAATCTATTATACGCATATAGGAATTTAAGAAAGAACAGGAAAAAAAAATAGTAGAAATGTTCAATGAATACGTCAAAATTATTTTCCAGAACTGAAGGAAATGAGTTGCCAGACTGAAAGGATCCACCAAATGCTCAGTTCGGTGGGTGAAAACAGACACATACCAAGTCAGATTATTGCAGACTTTTAGCACGTTGAAGGGAGAGAGCTGATTATTGAGGTTCCAGAGAGAGAGAGAAAAAAAGAAGCCACCCACAAATGTTCAGGAGTTGGAATGACTTTGGACTTCTCAGCAGTAGCAGAACCTAGAAAACATTGTCTTCGAAGTCCTGGAGCAACAATGCCCTTGTCCTAATGGTGGCCCCAAAGCAGCAGAGTTCCCAGTCTTAAGAGGCAAGTTGCACAATAGACATATCAGAAGTAACTCATAAATCAAATCAAAACTTGGAGGGCTCTCCCCACGTGTTTTTTTCTGTGTGAACCCCTGGGCCTTTGCACATCCCAGAGTATGAGTTGTGTGGGGGAACTTGCAAGAGTAATCAGTTGAAGTTTCCAGGTGGAAGCAGAACTCACATTTAATGTCATTTAAATAAAATAATGTGATATTTCTTATACCACTCAAAATCATGGTTGTAAAATCATATCTGCTATCACAGTTATTAGAGTAAAATTTAAGGACATAAAAATTATAGTAATAATCATAGGTATAAACTAATTACTATGGAAAATCAGATGTTCATGAGCTGGTGGTTTATATAAAACTCTATAAGTTCTCCAGATTACTAATAACTTCCAACAGGTTTCACATAGAAAGTCCAAGATAGTAGCCAACACTTGCCATCCTTAAATTGTTCTTCAAAGAGGCCTAGCTCCCTGCTTGGAAGAAAATACAGTGAGAACAAAACACAGATTTACATTTCAATAAAATATAATTCTACACTAGGACAATAGGATCCCTATTTAATATGCTTTTCTTTATTTTGATGATAAAAGTAAAGCTCTGTGAAATGACCAAAGATACTTCTTAAAAAAGGTTTGGAAAACTATTCTTTGAGAGCAGTTTTAGTTTCACAAGAAAATTGAGAGAAAGGTCCGAGATATCCCAAACATACCCCACCCATACATGTACATGGTCTGCCCTATTATCAAACATCCCCCACAAGAGAAGTACATTTATTACAATTGATAAACCCACATTGAAACATCCTTACTACCCAAAGTCCACAGTTTACATTAGAATTCACTTTTGGTGTTAGACATCCTATGGATTTGGACAAATATAATAACATGTATCCATCATTATAGAATAATACAAAGTAGTTTCATGGCCCTAAAAATCCTCTGTGCTCTGCCTATTCATCCCTCAGTTCAGTTCAGTTGCTCAGTCATGTCCAACTCTTTGCAACTTCATGAATTGCAGCACGCAAGGCCTTCCTGTCCATCACCAACTCCTGGAGTTCACTCAAACTCACGTCCATCAAGTCAGTGATGCCATCCAGCCATCTCATCCTCTGTCGTCCCCTTCTCCTCCTGCCCCTAGTCCCTCCCAGCATCAGAGTCTTTTTCAATGAGTCAACTCTTCGCATGAGGTAGCCAAAGTACTGGAGTTTCAGCTTTAGCATCATTCCTTCCAAAGAACACCCAGGACTGATCTCCTTTAGGATGGACTGGTTGGATCTCCTTGCAGTCCAAGGGACTCTCAAGAGTCTTCTCTAACACCACAGTTCAAAAGCATCAATTCTTTGGCATTCAACTTTCTTCACAGTCCAACTCTCATATCCATACATGACCACTGGAAAAACCATAGCCTTGACTAGACGGACCTTAGTCGGCAAAGTAACGTCTCTGCTTTTTAATACGCTATCTAGGTTGGTCATAACTTTCCTTCCAAGGAGTAAGTGTCTTTTAATTTCATGGTTGCAGTCACCATCTGCAGTGATTTTGGAGCCCCCCAAAATAAAGTCTTGACACTGTTTCCCCTGTTTCTCCATCTATTTCCCATGAAGTGATGGGACCAGATGCCATGATCTTCGTTTTCTGAATGTTGAGCTTTAAACCAACTTTTTCACTCTCCACTTTCACTTTCATCAAGTGAACTTTTTAGTTCCTCTTCACTTTCTGCCATAAGAGTGGTGTCATCGGCATATTTGAGGTTATTGATATTTCTCCCGGCAATCTTGATTCCAGCTTGTGCTTCTTCCAGGCCAGCGTTTCTCATGATGTACTCTGCATTTAAGTTAAATAAGCAGAGTGACAATATACAGCCTTGACATACTCCTTTTCCTGTTTGGAACCAGTCTGTTGTTCTATGTCCAGTTCTAACTGTTGCTTCCTGACCTGCCTATAGGTTTCTCAAGAGGCAGGTCAGGTGGTCTGGTATTCCCATCTCTTTCAGAATTTTCCACAGTTTCTTGTGATTCACACAGTCAAAGGCTTTGCCATAGTCAATAAAGCAGAAATAGACGTTTTTCTGGAACTCTTGCTTTTTCCATGATCTAGCAGATGTTGGCAATTTGATCTCTGGTTCCTCTGCCTTTTCTAAAACCAGTTTGAACATCTGGAAGTTCACGGTTCATGTATTGCTGAAGCCTGGCTTGGAGAATTTGGAGCATTACTTTACTAGCCTGTGAGATGAATGCAATTGTGCGGTAGTTTGAGCATTCTTTGGCATTGCCTTTCTTTGGGATTGGAATGAAAACTGACCTTTTCCAGTCCTGTGGCCACTGCTGAGTTTTCCAAATTTGCTGGCATATTGAGTGCAGCACTTTCACAGCATCATCTTTCAGGATTTGAAATAGCTCTGCTGGAATTCCATCACCTCCACTAGCTTTGTTCATACTGATGCTTTCTACGGCCCACCTGACTTCACATTCCAGGATGTCTGGCTCTAGATGAGTGATCACACTATCGTGATTATCTTGGTCTTGAAGATCTTTTTTGTACAGTTCTTCTGTGTATTCTTGCCACCTCTTAATATCTTCTGCTTCTGTTAGGTCCAGACCATTTCTGTCCTTTATCGAGCCCATCTTTGCATGAAATGTTCCCTGGGTATCTCTAATTTTCTAGAAGAGATCTCTAGTCTCTCCCATTCTGTTCTTTTCCTCTATTTCTTTGCATTGATCACTGAGGAAGGCTTTCTTATCTCTTCTTGCTATTCTTTGGAACTCTGCATTCAGATGCTTGTATTTTTCCTTTTCTCCTTTGCTTTTCACTTCTCTTCTTTTCACAGCTATTTGTAAGGCCTCCCCAGACAGCCTTTTTGCTTTTTGCATTTCCTCCCCCAAACCCTGGCCAACACTGAGCTTTTTACTGGCTCTACAGTTTTGCCTTTCCAGAATGTCATATAGTTGGAATTATTCAGTGTGAAGCTTTTTCTTTCTTTTTTTTTCGGGTTTCATGCTTTTATTACCACAAACAAAATGTGCACACAGGCTGTCTATTCATTTTCCTCGCTGTGCAGCCTGGCATTGTGATTGGTGATTCTGATGGCCAGCTGAGCTGCTCTTTCCACAATGGCCTTGCGGTTCTTGGAGGAGACGTTGTGAGCAATCTCAGCACAGTAAGATTTGCTGCACGTCAGCAGCACCTCAAGCTCCTTGACGTTGTGGACCAGGAACTTCCGGAAGCCGCTGGGCAGCATGTGCTTGGTTTTCTTGTTGCTCCCGTAACCGATATTGGGCATCAAGATCTGGCCCTTGAATCTTCTGCTCACCCTGTTGTCAGTACCTCTGGGTTTCCGCCAGTTCCGCTTGATTTTGACATATCGGTCTGACTGATGCCGGATGAACTTCTTGGTCCTCTTTTTGACGATCTTGGGCTTCACGAGGGGTCTGAGGGCGACCATGATGCCGAGTCAGAGATGGCTGCCACCTCCGTAGGCAGCGCCAAGGAAGAGAGAGGACTGAAGCTTTTTCAAATTGGTTTCTTTCTTTTAGAAACACATTTTAAAATTTCCTGCATGTCTTCTTACGGCTTGATAGCTCATTTCTTTTTACCACTGAACAGTATTAACTTCTTTGGATATAGCAGTTATGAAAAGGACATCTTGTCAGCTTTTAAGTTCTGACAATTTTGAATAAACCTGGTATAAACATCCACTTGCAGGTTTCTGTGCAGATGTAAGTTTTCAGTGTTTTTGGGTATATACAGTCATCCATCAGTTCTCACAGGTGTTGGTCCCAGGACTCTCATGGATATAAAAATCTGTAGATGTTCACATTCTTTATACAAAGTGGTATGATATAGGTGGTCCTCCATATCAACGGGTTTCACATCCTTGGATTCAACAAACCACGGATCAAAAATCAATCTACAAGGAATTCCCTCGTGGTCCAGTGGTTAGGACTCCACTCTTTCACTGTCAGGGGATCGGATTCAGTCCTGGTTGGGGAACTAGAATCCCACCAGCTGTGTAGTGCAGCCAAAAAGACAAAAAAAAAAAACAAAAATCGATCTACATCTGTGATCCCCAACAAATTCTGATTTTGTGAAGGATGTAAGTCGATGTCTAGAGTCATAGTTTTGCCAGAAGCACATTTTGTGCTTAAAAACTAATCTCTGCAGAGAAGACGCAGAAGTACTTCTGTTTCAAATACCAAAACTCATGCTGAAGAATTTTTTTACTGAGATACAATTTACATACCATACCATTTGCCATTTAAAAGTGTATAACTTAGTGGTTTCAAGTATATTAACAAGGTTGTGCAAACATCACCACTGTCTAACTCCATAATATTTTAATCACCCTCAAAAGAAACCCGATCAGCAATCATCACTCCACTATATCCTCCTCCCTGAGACCCTGGTAACCACTAATATACCTTCTGTCTTTATGGATTTTCTTATTCTGAACATTTTGAATAAATGGAATCATAGAAAATGTGGTCTTTTGTGTCCAGCTTCTTTCACGTATCATAATCTTTTCAAGGTTTATCTGTACTGAAACATCTATCAGTACTTTATTCCTGTTTATTGTAGAATAGTAAATATTCCATTGTTTAGATGTACCACATTTAAAAAAAAATCCACTCGTCAATGGATGGACATGTGGGTTGTTTCCACCTTTTTTTTTTTTATACTATTTTGAATAACACTGCAATTGAACATTTGTGTACAGTTTTATATGGACATTTGTTTTCAAATCTACTGAATGTATACCTAGAAGTGGAATTCCTGGGTCATGCAGTAACTCTATGTGTAAAGTTTTGGGGAACTGCAAGACTGTTTTGCAAAGTGGCCACACCATTTTGCATTTCTGCCAGCAATGTATGAGGATTCCAATTTCTCTACATTCTTACACTTGTTATTATTCATTTCTAAAAAATATAGCCATCATAGTATATGTGAGGTAATAGCTCCACACTGAGATTTTGAACATATTTGTGGAACAATTACTAATTGTGGACAAAATACTGATTGTAGAACAAATATTGATTATTTTAATCAGTGAAAGAGCTTTTCAAAGCCCAACATTGTTATTTCTGAAGAGATTAGTGAGAATGTAATTAATGAATAATCATTATCTCCTACTCTGGCCATGTTTTATGACTTCTCACAAGCATCTAACTCAAGTTATACAACCCAGACAATTACACAAATATTAGATAATTATGTTTGTGATGAATATAAATAGGTTATACAGTAAAACCACTGACAGCTAGAGAGTCCCATATGGCAGCTCACAGAAAGAGAAATCTACTTTTGATAGAAAACAGACTATAGCTACATTTAATCTTATCTGGGATCTTTGTATTTGCTAACCAAAGCTCTTTAAAAAATCCATTAGAATATAAATTCAGATTCCTCATGAGCACTAAGACATTTAACAGAACAACATCAGAATAAATAAGGGACTTTTATGATATCCTTCCTGTGGTAGGTTGAATAACTATACCCCTGAAGATATTCACATCCTAATTCTTTTGAATGTCACCTTGTGAAACAAAAAGACAGAAGGAGATTTGACATAGAGGAGAAAGCATGGAAGTACTGGAGTGAGGTACCACAAGCAACAGAAAGCTAGCAGCCACCAGAAGGCTGGAAGGCACAAGAAACAGATTCTCCCTGGAAAGCCTCCAGCAAGAGTCTGGCCCTACTGACAGCTTGATTTTGACCCAGTGAAACTCTGTTCAGACTTCTGGCCTCTAGAACTGTGAAAGAATGCTTTTGTTCTAAAACCAACAAGTTTGCTGTGAATTGTTACAGCAGCTGTAGGAAGCTAATACACTCCCTCAAAAAACAAAAAAACTTGACATAAAAGTACTTAGAATCTGGAATTCTATGTATAATTTACCTAGAAATCACAAGTCAGAGTAGAATAAAAACATTTTCAGACAAGCAAGTTCTCAAAAAATTTATCTCCTCTGTACTGTTTCTCAGGAAGTTACGGGAGTAAATAAGAGAGTAAACCAAGAAAGTGTACACACATCAGATCCAGAAACATGATCTCCAATATGCTGCTCAGCATGGCCAAAACAACAGCAACAACAAAAACAACCAAGGGAAACCCTTGGATGGCAGCAGAGAGTAATCAGCTCTGTTTGAAACTGATAGATTTCTAATGTGACTGAACTAGTGGAAAGTTTTACTGAGAGGATATAGGAAGAATTAAGAAAGCAAGGAAAGCTAATCAAACAAAATTGGGCAACGATTAACTTCAGGATAGGCAAAAAGCAAAGGAAACATAATCTCGCTAGATTGAAATGCTCAGCTCTGAATAGGCATATAAGCTAAATACAGGTCTTTGATTTAAGAAAAATTATAATATTGAATGTATGGCAAAGGGAAAGCAGAGGGGATGGTAAGATTCTATCTTTTGTTAAGAGGAAGTCAATAAATAACGTTGAAAATTGATTAATCAAAAGGTAATAGTATATACAAATTCTTTATAGAAATGAAATATGTGTAAATGATACAAAAGTAGTTAAGTTGAAAGTAGTTATTTCTGACATGGAGGTCTGGGATGAGATAAGGCAGGAAAATAGCTTTGTTGTTGTTGTTGTTATAAGCCTTTTAGAAAGTATTTAACTTTTAAAATAATGTCCATGTTTTACTTTCAGAAATATAAAATTCAATTAAAAATAATTTTTACAGGATATATACAGGCTCTTGAAAGAGAAAATATCAGGACAAGCACAAGGCCAATGATATTACTTTGGTAGAATTTACGTTAACTATTCTTAAGAGTATTAAAAATAATTTCTAAACATGGGCAAATTTTCAAGAGAGAGGCATTGATTCGTCTGAGTAGGTTGAGCTCTACAGTGTAAAATAACCTGCCTAGTGTAACAAAACTCTCACAAATGTCTGTAAGACCCCAGCCATCTCCATTAGGTTTAGTCTTGAGGGCAGGAACTACAATTCAACCTATTTCTACAATGCCTGGCTCATAACAAGCAACTCAATTAGCGTATGGTGAAAATGGGGTGCAGGAACACTAACCACACGGACCACATGAATAACCGAGGTGAATTAGGCGAGGCAGATAGCAGTTAACAATCAGGGAGGGCTCAGAATGAATATAAATTTATATTGTTACTTATTAGATGTAGACTATAGAAAATATGCTAACTTGGCTTCTTTTTCATAAAATAGTGAGAAATACTAGTTTCTGCTTCAAAAAGTTGTCCTGAAGATTAAATAAGATGGTGCACACGAAGTATTTCATGGTCTGACGCATGAGAACCCTAGATAAATGTCAGCTATAACTATTACCAAATGGAGACTCTTTAACTTCATGTGTCAACTCAAGTGACTGCTAGTGTAAACACTGGTTTTGTTTTTGGCCATGCAGGGCAGCTTGTGGGAACTTAGTTCCGGGACCAGGTATCTAACCAGGCCTCAGTGGTAGAAATGCCCAGTCCCAACTATTGGACCACCAAGGAATTCCCTAAATATTGTTTAGATGTCTACCTTTTGAACTGTGGTGTTGGAGAAGACTCTTGAGAGTCCCTTGGACTGCAAGGAGATCCAACCAGTCCATCCTAAAGGAGATCAGTCCTGGGTGTTCTTTGGAAGGAATGATGCTAAAGCTGAAACTCCAGTACTTTGGCCACCTCATGCGAAGAGTTGACTCATTGGAAAAGACTCTGATGCTGGGAGGGATTGGGGGCAGGAGGAGAAGGGAATGACCGAGGATGAGACCTCTGGATGGCATCACCGACTCGATGGACATGAGTTTGGGTACACTCTGGGAGTTGGTGATGGACAGGGAGGCTTGGCGTGCTGTGATTCGCAAAGCGGGTCGCAAAGAGTTGGACATGACTGAGCGACTGAACTGAACTGAAGAAATGGCCAATGCTAGAGGGACTCTGACTCTCTGTATCCTTAGGAGCAGGAAATAATCCCTCACAGGAAAGGTGCACTCCGAGCATCTGGCAGTAAAAGGACACCCTCTGGCCAGAGACAGGTAATTCAGGCAAGAAGCCTAGTAAAACAAATCTTGTTACTTTAATTTGCTACCCAAAACCTAAACTGTTTAGATTCTTCACTAATTGAGCACTCAAAACTAAGTTTCTTTGTCTTGTCAATTTTTCACAAATTTATTGCTTCTTTGTCTAAAATTATAAGCTGCCTGCTTTGCCACTTCCTAGGTCCCATTTCTATGAGAACTCCCTCTGTTCCAATTAAAATTTAGGTTGTCTTTTTTCTCCTGTTAACCTGTATTGTGTCAATTTCATCATTAGTCCAGCAATAAGAACTCAAAATAGTTTACCTTCCCTAAAAATTTCTCCCTTCTTGACAAGGGCCGTACAGGACATTGTAAGAAGCTTGGGTTTTATCCCAAGTACAATGAAAAGCTAATATAAGGCTAAAAAGTACACAAAGAGCATGATCTGTTCTGTTCTTTAAAAGTGCCTTCCCTTTGCTAAGCAAGAGATGGGAATGGAAAAGAACATAAGTAGGGAAACCTGTTAAGGAGGTTTATTAAGGACAGTTATTCAGGGTGGAGATAAAAGAGACTTGGACTAGAGTGGCAGGCAGAAGTGATAAAACCAACAGGTCTGCATTGGACAAGGAGAACAAAGGAATCAAAAGTCTGGTGTCTAAACCAGAAAGATCAGGGTGGACGTAAGGGGGGTGAGGGTGAAGAGTTTCATTTTGGATAGGTTCATTTAGATGCTGGTGAGCCATCTAAGAGGAGATATCAGACAACTGGCTATGCAGGATAAGATGACCATTTCCATCTAAGCTGTAGATGTGTCGATTCCTTGGGGGAAGAAGGCAAGTTAATAAGCAGAGGAACACTTTAGGAGGCCTGCGAAATTTCCACCCCATCTGGCCATCATCACATCAGAAACTACAAAAATATTTAGGTTCCTGTGGGCTAAGGATGGTCCCAAAGCGAAGTTCCCAGAGCCGAGTATAGCACAGCCCCATGATTCTTTATTTCCTGGGTCTGCGACCCACATCTAATCTGGTCGAGTAACCGTAAACACTGCCAAAACGCCCAAAGTACTTCTGCGGAAGCCGGCGGTCACTGAGCGGCAGAGGAGCTGGGTAGCGTTGCCTGCCGGGAGTTGTAGGCTGACGGCCGTGGGCGTTTGCGCAACCTCCTTGAGATGCCTGTGGGATTCTGCGCCACGTAGATTGAATCTGCAACAGCTACTGCAGGACCGTGGTTGGAAAACGCAAATCTGACCTTGCTTTCTTGCTTGGAATCATTCGGCGAGGACGAGTTCTCATCAGTCAAAGAATAAATTAATAGTCCTAAAGTAGCATTCAGTTCTTTTTTCCAACCCGGGTCTCCTGCATTGTAGGCAGACACTTTACCATCTGAGCTACCAGGGAAGCTCTTTTTAGGGCTAATTATTTCCTAATTATTCTTCAAGACGATTAAAGGGGCTTGCTTCGGAACTCTCTTTTCTGTGCTTCCACAGCACTATGTTACAATTCTCTAATATCATTTACCATAACGGCTAGGTTTCCCGAGCGCTTACATGGTCGTTCTAGTCTAAATTATTTACCCTCACCAGTGAGACAGTTGCTATCAGTCCCATGCTGCAGATGAGGAAACTCTGGCCTAAAGACGTTCTGTAATTTAAGCAAGACCACGTCGAAGTGTGACACTACTCACGGGGAGTCTCCCACAAGAGTACGCGTTCCAGGGTGCCACCACGAGACCAGCTATTTACCTTCCCGCGGGCCACGGCCCGGGGGCGGGGGTCTGGTGACGACACCGCGTCCCATGGTGCTTTGCGCGCCAGCGCTGCCATTGGCCCGGCCAGTCGGCTCCTTTTTCAAATTGAGGCGCCGAGTCGTTGCTCGGTTTCCTGGGCTTCGGGCGGAGACTAGGTTTGGGATTCCAGGGCTCCGGCGGGTGCGGGGCAGACGCCGCGGTCAGTCACGGTGGCCGTGACTGGTGGATAGCAGTTTCCGCGGGCACGCCAGCACCCGGCAGGGGAGGAGAGCACCTAGGTCCGCGCCGGCCGCCCAGCCGCTCCACGCCCCACGGCGAGTCAGTGACCCGGCCTTAGGGGACAGTCATGGCGTCTCAGCCGAATTCATCGGCGAAGAAGAAGGATGAAAAGGGGAAGAACATCCAGGTGGTGGTGAGATGCAGGTAGGGCGAGCTTGCAGGGTTCCGAGCCCTGGGCTTTGCTGCCGGGCTCCTTCCTGCGCGGTCCGAGGAGAGGGATTTTGTTGGTAATTTTCTGAAGGAACCAGACCTTCCTGTTCTTAGTTTCCTGCCTTCTGTTCGAGAAAATGACACCAGGTTACTGTGAGGAGTAAATTAGTATTTTTGGTTTTTGTTTTTTTTTTCAGAAGAAAGGATATTTGTATCTGAGTTTATAGTTTAAACTGCTATTGAAGAGAAGTTCGTCGCTGTTCTTTAGTGAAAGGTGTTTTGTTTTTTTAAAATACTGTCGACAAAGATTTAGGTGTCATTATGCCACTCCTTGCAGTTGATCAGTTTGGAAACGACTGCACACCTATTAAACAGATGTTTTAGCACTTAAGTTGTTGTTACCATCCTCTCCATCATCTCGAAAAAAGTAATCATTTACCTCTTCACTTTGTTCTAGAAGCAATATTTTCTTAATCCTTAGTAAACAAATAAACATCTTTGTTTTTAAGATTTAAGTTGTAGAATGAGTTTATATTTTAAAAAATCAAGGAGACAACTGAAGTTGTGCTACATTTTCCAGTGGGTGGGTGAAGGTGTTCATTCAGCTTTCTCCTGATTAGTTTCCGCATCATTTCCCAGCTTTAAAATGCACTAGGAGTGGAAGAACATACTTGTACAATGTATTGCTTAACTAAATATTGGATTGATTTGGCTTTTTAGATGCCCTACATAGTTTGCTGGTATATGTGTATTTTGTGTCTCTGTTTTTGTTGCTGTGATATTAAAAACTACCAACTCTAGAAACTTTTTTGTAAATCCAAACGTATTCTAAAATTAAAAGGTTATTTTAAAAGTGTATTAACAAACTTTCTTAGGTTATTGCCTACACAGCTTTGGTGGCTTGAGTTGTATATATCAAAGGTAATAGCTAACTCTAAAGTAGGTGCCCGAGAAGACACTTGGTGGTAATCCGAAGTCAAGCCAATTACCAATTGCACTCTGGGGCCTCTGTTAATAGTTACTTGTCTCGAAGATTAAAAAAACCAGCTCATATTCAAATACAAACTTTTATATGATTTTGATCATTTAATTACTTCAGGCAATATTACCTTTTCTGTGTGGCTTTATTTTCTTTAATTTCATTTTTATTGTTAAAAAATCGGTCAGACCTATAAAAAATTATAAAGAATATAACAAGCCTGTATGTTTAGAAACAGAAGAATTATTACAGCTAGAATCCCACTGTATCCCTCCGCATCCCTTTCTTCTACAAGAGTTGAACATTATCCTGAATTTCATGTTTATCACCTCCATACATTTAAAGCTTTAACTTAAAAGAGATTTCTTTTATCGCTAATGAAAAGTGCTTAGTGTCCAATGTTTACAATAATTTCAGTACAAAGAGATGTTTTTCTTTTCAGATTAGCCTTTTCTTTTTCAAAGAAAAAGATTTCTGTTCTTGGTGTGGTGGTGGTGGTGGTGGTGTGTGTGTGTGTGTGTGTGTGTGTGTGTGTGTGTGTGCTCAGTTGTGTCCTAATCTTTGCGACCCCATTGTCTGTAGCCCACCAGGCTCCTCTATTCATGGGATTTCCCAGGCTAGAATCCTGGAGTGGGTTGCCTTTTCCTTCTCTAGGGGATCTTCCTGACCCAGGTATTGAACCTGTGTCTCTGCTGTCTCCTGCCTTGGCAGGTGGATTCTTTACCACTGCTCCACCTGGGAAGCCCAATGTGTCCTTGCTGCTGCTGCTGCTGCTAAGTCGATTCAGTCATGTCCGACTTGGTGCAACCCCATAGACAGCATGCCCACCAGGCGCCGCCCCCCCCCCCCCCCATTCCTGGGATTCTCCAGGCAAGAACACTGGAGTGGGTTACCATTTCCTAACTTTACTAAATAACTTATGCTCTTGAGGGTTATCAAATCTTTTCTCACAGGGCCCAGATAGTAAATATTTTAGGCTTTTCAGATTACATGTGGTTTCTGTCATATAATCTTGTCTGATTTTTTTCCCCCCAGTTTTAAACTTTTAATGGCAACAGTTTTTGATAACCTAAGAGATCAACCTGAGGGGTTCCTTAGTAGCTCAGTTGGTAAAGAATCTGCCTACAAGGCAGGAGACCTGGGTTTGATCCCTGGGTCTGGAAGATCCTCTGGAGAAGGAAATGGCAACCCAGCCCAGTATTCTTGCCTGGAGAATCTCATGGACAGAGGAGCCTGGCAGGCTATAGTCCGTGGGGTCGCAAGAGTTGGACACGACTTAGCAACTAAACCACCAAGAGATCAGCAAAATTTTAAGAGAGATGACTTCAGTTTTTGATTACAATGAATGCAATCTTTATGATAACCTAAGAAATCAGCAAAATTTTAAGAGATGACTTCATTTTTTGATTACAATGAATACAATCTTCATGATGTTCTTTACTTGTACAGTAGCTATATGAATATTTATGGAGTGAATGAATGAATTTAGTGGACAGGACTGTTTTTTTTAATCCTCAGTCTTTCTTTACCATTTTGGTTGTTTGAATTTTAATATGACTGTAGTGAAAGCATTAGTGTTAGTCGCTCAGTTGTGTATGACTCTTCGCGGCTGTATAGACTGTAGCCCGCCAGGCCCCTCTGTTCATGGAAATCTCCCAGCAAGAATACTCTAGTGAGTAGCCATTCCCTTCTTCAGGGTATCTTCCCCACCCAGAAATTGAACCCGGGTCTCCTGCATTGCAGGCAGATTCTTTACTGTCTGTACCACCAGGGAAGGCCAACTACAGTTGATGGTTTTGCTGGTGTCATCAGCAGCAACCTTGCAATTTCTAATTAAAGAAGTCTGGATAGGAAAATAGTTGGTTGACAGTACTCTTTATTGCAGTATAAGCAGTCCCTAAAGCTCCTTTGTGAAAGCTTTGATAACTTTTAGGAATGTGTGATTTGTGGGAATTTCTACTACTTTCCGAAAACAACTTGAATGGTATTCATTTGGTAACTTAATCACACATCCAGACAAGAGATTAGACCAATTGGAAAAGCTTTAACCACAGGAGAGCAATTCTGCATACTGTGACTTTTGTGCATTGTTAGGTTTCAGTACATTTAACAAATGATAGCAGGACAAGATAGTACTTGGAAGTTACTGAGTTAGATTTCTCAGGATCACAAATGTGGTTTTCAAACATGGGGGTGGGGCATGCCAGAGGACTTTGAGGTATCCTTAACATAAATAGCGGTTTGGTTAGTCTAGTGATGAGGGGAAAGATAACTTCCCTATTTGGCATTTCCTGTCACAGTATGTGATAATGAATGGGAAAAGTGAACTCAGGGCAAGAATACCTCTCCCTTTGGCTCAGATTTGTGTTAAGTATGTCAGTATCTTATGGATGCTACTCTGTGGACTGTGGTTCTTTTTAGCTTTCCTTTCTGTTCCCCTAAGGATGACATTTATTAAGCAGTGTAATATAACAGATATTATTAATATTTCAGTGTCTGCTAAGCAGAGTAGTAGATGCTTGGGAAACAGTAAATTACGTAGGACTTGTTTCCCTACATTTTGAGGTTGGTACTATTACCAACCTTTAAATTTTCAAATGAGACAGACACAAAGGGTTCCATTGCCCAGGCAGACTGGATGAAGAGTCCTCATTCTACTGTAATGCCCAAGGAGGCATTTATCTTACTTCACATGGAGTCTTTCCCATCAGGCCTCCTCTGTCCTGCTCTGTCCTAATCAAGGCCCCATTAAGTTTCTGCTGTAAGTTCCTACAGCACCTTTTACTTTTACTAAACATCATCTCTCTTACAATCACTTGTTTTATGTTCCCCTCTGGACCTCAGTGTCTTGAGGAAAAACTGAATTAACACGTGTGAAACACTTGGAACTGTGAGTACCTGGCATGTAGTAAGTGCTCTATATATTAGTCATTATTTTAATCTATTTTTATTTTGTGCCAGTTATCCCTTGGCAGGTTAATATTTTGGATGCAAATTTGGCATGTTCTTTCTAATACATCATAACCTAACTTGGCCGGATTCCAGGAACAGTGGAAATAAAATTCTGAAAAATAAGTTTCACCTTTTTTACAAATTCTCTTAGCGTCTACTCCGAGAACCTGTCAGAATTGTACATATCTTTCAAAGCTTTTTAAACTAATTTTATTTCTGGCGGTTGAAACCCTTAAAATTCTGCTGTCTGCATTAGCAGTGTCATTTAGGCCCCATTTAATCTCTGTCACCAACAGTGTGGTTAAAACTTCCCATTGTTCTTGTCTGAGATATTAACAAAAATGTCATCAGTAACCTGATAACTAAGAGTTCTTAATTCTTAAGTGAACTTACTTACAAAACAGACTCACAGACTTAGAGAACGAACTTAGGGTTGCTGGGGAGAAGGGATAGTTAGGGAGTTGGGGATCGACATGGACACACTGCTATATTTAAAATGGATAACCACAAAAACATAGGACTCTGCTTAATGTTAAGTGGCAGCCTGGATAGGAGAGGAGTTTGGTGGAGAACGGATACATTTATATGTATGGCTGCGGAGAAGGCGATGGCACCCCACTCCAGTACTCTTGCCTGGAAAATCCCATGGGTGGAGGAGCCTGGTGGGCTGCTGTCTATGGATGGGGTCGCACAGAGTCGGACACGACTGAAGCGACTTAGCAGCATATGTATGGCTGAGTCCCTTAGCTGTTTACCTGAAACTATAACAACAGTTTTAATTGGTTATATATACCCCAATACAAAATAAAAAGTAAAAAAAAAAAAAGTTCTTGAATAACCTTGTGTGTTTCATTTTACAGACCATTTAATTTGGCAGAGCGGAAAGCTAACGCCCATTCGGTAGTAGAATGTGATCATGTGCGGAAAGAAGTTAGCATTCGAACTGGAGGACTGGCGGACAAAAGCTCAAGGAAAACATACACTTTTGATATGGTACTTACTTCCTAAAGTGCTGCTACTTCTTATTATCCACTAATGTAAAATTATCCTAGTATGTATATTTTCTGTAGGTTCTGGTGTAGTTAGAAATTTCAGTTGATCCTTTGAGTTGTCAAATGGTTTCTAGTGGGCTGGATAAGTTAATATATTAAAAACAATTATTAAGGAAATTTTGAATTTTTTTTTTTTTTTCAAGAAATGCCTTTTGTTTTTTGGCTAGGTTTTTGGAGCAAATACTAAACAAATTGACGTTTACCGAAGCGTTGTTTGTCCAATTCTGGATGAAGTTATTATGGGCTATAATTGCACTATTTTTGCGTGAGTGAAACACTTTTCAAATTGATGAAAAGTTTTAGATGCATGTAATCATTTATTTTTGCTTAACACTTCTGTTAATTTTGACAGATATGGCCAAACCGGCACTGGAAAAACCTTTACAATGGAAGGTGAAAGGTCCCCTAATGAAGAGTATACTTGGGAGGAGGTATTTATTGTTTATATCAGACTTCTGTCTCTAAAGTGGCTCAAGTGCAGCTGAATAAAACTTGGTTGGATGCCTCTGTCTGAAATAGATCAGAGTACCATGTCAAATGTGAATTTAGGATGAACTACTAGTATAATGATATTAAAGTGTATGTAATGGCTTCTGTTTAAGAAACAAAGTCTTCCTGGGAGAGAGAGGAGCAATTCATATGGTACAGTTAGATGATGAGAGAAGGGTCTCTTTGGGACAGAGAGTTGGAGCAGATTATTGTGGGAAAGTGGAATGTGAGTAGGACTGGAAGAGGAGGGCTTTGCAGTGAGGGAGTGAGTCTTGTAAAGTTAGCACAACCACAGGAGCAGTTTGGTACTTTATTAATGATGACTTTGAGTATGAAATTAAGGTCACTGTATTGCTGAAGATTATAGAAAGCACATAGTACATTTCACAAAGAAATGTGTTTAAACCTAAATGAGTTTAATGACTGATATTTTCCAAATTACCAACATTTAGGTAAATCCTTTCTTCTAGTGGTTGGGGCATTAACTTACTTTATGCATGGGTAATAGTGTTATGGAATTGTAATCATAGAAAATATGGACTAGGCTTAAAGCACAGTTTCAAAATTTAGAGTCATAAGTTTTATTAAGGATAATTAGATATTTGAGAAACAACTTTGTTTTATGTCAGAATTAGGGAATATACTGTTAGATGAGCCACTTTTCTGATTAAAAGAATGGTACTATGTTCTCATGAGAAAAGTTGGAGAGGATTATTGAACTTGGCTTTATAAGGAACTTGATTCGGTTGGTTTCTATATAATGCTCAGGCATGAACTAGCTGACTGGAATGACAGATTTGTGGAAGGTGTAAGGAAGAATAATTGCTATTGAACAGATTGTTGTAAATGGCTTATAAATGATTTGGCTTCTCTAACATTAGTTTATTTAAAATTTTTTTTAAACCTGTTTTGACATATTTATGTTTAAATGTATTATAAAGGAGGCCCTTGTTATATATGTCTTTTAACTATTGCAGTAAATGGTATTCTTTAAGTCTTTATTAATATTATAATTTCAGGATCCTTTGGCTGGTATAATTCCACGTACTCTTCATCAAATTTTTGAGAAACTTACTGATAATGGTACTGAATTTTCAGTGAAAGTGTCG
The DNA here is from genome assembly GCF_014754425.2 of Oryx dammah. Classification (NCBI taxonomy): domain Eukaryota; kingdom Metazoa; phylum Chordata; class Mammalia; order Artiodactyla; family Bovidae; genus Oryx; species Oryx dammah. The sequence goes on from NW_024070198.1 coordinate 13,504,767, forward strand.
CTATTGGAAATCTATAATGAAGAGCTCTTTGATCTCCTTAATCCGTCTTCTGATGTTTCTGAGAGACTGCAGATGTTTGATGATCCTCGTAACAAGGTAACTTGAGTCTTTGACAGTGAAATGTCTCCAAATGTTAATGTGTGATATTTTGAGAAATATATATATATGTTTTCTTTTTAACCAATTTAATGGGTGCTCTTCTGATATTTGGTCAGAGGGGAGTGATAATCAAAGGTTTAGAGGAAATTACAGTACACAACAAGGATGAAGTCTATCAAATTTTGGAGAAGGGGGCAGCGAAAAGGACAACCGCAGCAACTTTGATGAACGCCTACTCTAGGTAAGAAAGCCCTTGTTTCCCCCGCTGCTTCATTTTGTTTTCAAGAGGAATATCCAAACTTGGGAAATCAGATTGGGGCGTGTCAAGGGAGGTGAGTCACACACCTAGATTGTGTGCTGGATTGCTTGCCTTAGCAGTTGGCTTGAGGTTTATAAGGAGAGCACCAAGATTGGGAGAATGTTGAAAGGAGGACAAAGACAAGTTGAACTTGAGCAGAATTATTGTTTTTTTAAGTAGATTTCTTTTCCCAAATGAAATTATACATGGGAGCCCTGATTAAAATGTGGCTGGGGTAGTTGATTTGGCAGTGGGATACTCAGGGGGCTTACCTCCTCAGCCTTCAGGAGACTTGCCCTGAGTACTTTTCTGGAGCCCCTAAGGATACTTGGAATACAGTTTGAAAATCCCTTATTTGAGTAAAGATTAGAAGAAAACCAAATGGCCTGTTTTTTTTTCCCCCCAGCTTAATCGAGGTATAAAGGGCAAAATTTTTTATTTTTTTAGGTTGTACAACATGACTTCTTTCTTCTCAGATGGCTTCACTTTAATGTAGGAAGACACATGATCACTAACAGAATACACATGATCACTAATACAGGCTTTCAAGGGGAGAAAGTCATATTTGATAGTATCCCTTATAAGATGAATCCCAGATTCTACAAATGCACTTTACCAAATCGGAGGTGATTTTTTTTTTTGCTTGTCTTTGAAGGAAACAACAGAATGTAGTTGAAAGAGTTGTAGATTAGGAGTTAGGTATTTGTGCTTAGTTCCAGTTCTGCAGTTAACTAAATATGTTACTTCAGGTAGTTAAACTTACCTGAATATCATTTTCCCTGAACTGCAAAATTACTTTGAGGTCTTGCTCTCTTATAGTTGCTCTCTTATAGTCGGACATTCTACAGTATGTTATAGCAATTATAATTGTAGCTCTATATAAATATGTGTGTATTTAAAGAAAGAAGAAAAATAGCATAACATGAAAGTAATCAGTATCATGGAATTATGAGTGATTTTATAATTTAAATTAAATTTCCTATAATAGCTTTCCATTAAAAATGGAGTTATAAACAAATCATAGAATGAAGTTTCCATTTGAATTAAATGTTTGCTTTATAACTTAACTTGATTTAGACTTTGGAAGAATGAATTTAAGAAAATTTCTTTCTCTAAATACTTTTCTCTGAAATATAAAATTCCCATTATTCTGTATATTTGAATAATTTAAAATTCCCTAATTTTCACTGAAGACTGGAGTAAAGATATCTTCTTATCAATGTATGTGATAAAGAAAAGAAACGTGATTCAGTTTTCCAAAATCAGAATTGACTTTTATGCTTAACAGCATTAATTCTATTATCTTGAATTCAGTTCAGTTCAGTTCAGTTCAATCGCTCAGTTGTGTCCGACTCTTTGCGACCCCATGAATCACAGCATGCCAGGCCTCCCTGTCCATCACCAACTCCCGAAGCTTACTCAAACTCATGTCCACCGAGTTGGTGATACCATCCAGCCATCTCATCCTCTGTTGTTCCCTTCTCCTCTTGCCCCCAATCCCTCCCAGCATCACAGTTTTTTCCAATGAGTCAACTGTTTACCTGAGGTGGCCAAAGTATTGGAGTTTCAGCTTCAGCATCAATCCCTCCAATGAACACCCAGGACTGATCTCCTGGGCAAATAATGGCAGGAAAACATGAGATTATATTTTATAATTCAAATCTATAGTTTATATTTTTCCCTGTGTCCCTCCCCTTTTCTGTTATTTAAAATAACTTAAATAATTTTGTAAAAATGACATGAAAAGTACAAATGAGAAAATTAGAAATTACTATATTCCAAAAAAAAGGAAATTACTATATTCCAACCATCAATGACATTAACAAACATAATGTTCTTCATCAGATATTGATACAGAAAGGAATGCTGTCTTTGGTTATCTGTATTGTTTTTATATCACTAAGATAAAAGTTGAGTGTCAGTATACAGCATAAGAAGGACTTTGGAAAACCTTGTAGTCTAGCAGTGATGACTTGTGGTGTTTCAGTGAACACTGCTATTTACTATTTGTGCTGTTCAGAGGAAGGACCTACCTGTCTCTGGTGACCTTCTCGAGGCAAAGCAATGTACTTTTAAGATAGTTGACGCTGAGGGGAAGTGATCTGGTAGCTTGCCTGATGCTGTTTGAGTTTAAGGTAATGATATTTCAAGTGGTTCTTATAAATAGATCAATTGCAAGCCGTCTTTTCTGACACACCAGGCAGCTGTTCAAACACTATTCCACATCCAGCTTTCAGAGGTGCCTGAGGATTCTAAGTCATTTAAGCTGTTTTCAGGTAGCTTATTATTGGTTTCCTCTGTGCAAGCAGCAGGAGGAAGAAAGCCAAAACCTAGCATCATTCTATCTATCCACTGTCTTCCAAAATCTTACTGATATCCTGTCTGATACTATCTTTCTCTACCCTGGTGGATGTAGATCTTTCTTTGCTGTTTCATTAGGTTATAGAAAGAAAACAAATAATGTTTTGCATTATAATGATTGGGCAACTTGGTCTTGTTTTCCAGTCGATCCCACTCAGTTTTCTCTGTTACCATACATATGAAAGAAACTACAGTTGATGGAGAGGAGCTTGTTAAAATTGGAAAGTTGAACTTGGTAAGCATCAACTGTAGTACCACTGTTCATTCCTTCAGGTTCTCTTTTTTTTGTAGTTCGTTGAGGTATAATTGACAAAATTATGTATTTAAAATGTACAGTGCAGCAAGATGTCCTTTGCCATGGCTGAATAACATTCGAGTGTGTGTGTGTGTGTGTGCACGCACGCATGCACATCATGTCACGTCTTTATTCATCCGTCAGTGGGGAGTTAGGCTGTTTCCATGCCTTGTTTATCATTAACAGTGCAGTGAACGTGGGAGTGCAGACGTTTCTTTGAGAGAGTGATTTCATTTTCTTTGCATACATACCCAGAAGTGGGATTGTTAGGTCAGACGGTAGTTCTATAGAGCAGTTTGAAAATTGTGTATTTAGAGACAGTACTTTTGTAGTCACTGGGTTATTGGTTTTGTAGTGGGTTGTTACTTACAGAAAATTATTTTACTGGCTATTTAATATCTTTATGTACAATATGAGAATGAAAGTCTTCTATTCCAAATCCATAGACTGAGGACTTATTTTTATTTTTAAAATTCAAGGTTGATCTTGCAGGCAGTGAGAACATTGGCCGTTCTGGAGCGGTTGACAAGAGAGCCCGGGAAGCTGGAAATATCAATCAGTCCCTGTTGACTCTGGGAAGGGTTATTACTGCTCTTGTAGAAAGAACACCTCATGTTCCTTATCGAGAATCTAAACTGACTAGAATCCTCCAGGACTCTCTTGGGGGACGTACAAGAACATCTATCATTGCAACAGTTTCTCCTGCATCTCTCAATCTGGAGGTAAGGTCTTAACTATCACTTTTTTTGGCTGTGCAGCGTGGCTTGTGGGATCTTAGTTTTCGACAAGGGATTGAACCTGGGCCCTCAGCAGTGAAAATTTGGAGTTCTAAACACTAGACTGCCGGAGAATTCCCTAACTACCATGTATAATATTTTTAGAGTTCACTAATTGGCTTCATTCATTCTATACTACAGTAAAAATAATCTAGACATTGTATGTGGTGGACACACAGAGGAGAACACCACTGAAAAATTGTCTTTCTCCTTCCTGGCAGTTTTCAATCTTAAAAAGCTAGTTACTTAGTTGTATTTTTCCAGTCTTCAAAGATAAGTGCTGTGGTCATTAGCAGTGGGTGGTTTAATTGAGGCCTTAGAAGTGGGTTAAGGGAATACTAGTGCTTTAGAGGCTGCTTAGAGATCACTAAAGATGGGGCTGGATGTGGGGGTACAGGTAGGAAAACCAAGAGAAACAACAAAGATGGTAAAGTCTACTTTAATTTTACTGGATTATCCTCTTTAAATGGAATTAGAAAAGCTTTTATAAGGTCTCTTAACTTCTCTTTCATTTTAAAACCTATTTTTGTTGAGAAATGATTTGTATACTATAAAATTCATCCATTGAAAGTATATAATTAGGTGATTTTACTATATTCCTTGAGCTATGCAACTGTCACCAGAATCTAAACATTTTTATCCTAGAAGGAAACTCTGTAACCTATTAGCAGTCACTCCCCATCAGTTTCCATTTCTAGCCCTAGGTCACTATTAATCTACTTTCTTTAATCTATACCTTTGCCTATTCTGAATATTTTATATAAATGGAATCACACAATAAGTGTTCTTTTGTGACTGGCTTCTTTTATTTAGGATAATGTTTTCAGTGTTCACCCATGTTGCAGCAAGTATCAGAACTCATTCCTTTTTGTGGGTGAATAATATGGATATAGTCCATATTATTTTGTTTATTCATCAGTTGATGAAATTCATTGAGGTTTTTTCTTTAATAGAGCTTAATAGCCTCTTGATGAAAGTGAAACTGGAGAGTGAAAAAGTTGGCTTAAAGCTCAACATTCAGAAAACGAAGATCATGGCATCCGGTCCCATCACTTCATGGGAAATAGATGGGGAAACAGTGGAAACAGTGTCAGACTTTATTTTGGGGGGCTCCAAAATCACTGCAGATGGTGACTGCAGCCATGAAATTAAAAGACGCTTACTCTTTGGAAGAAAAGTTATGACCAACCTAGATAGCATATTAAAAAGCAGAGACATTACTTTGCCAACAAAGGTCTGTTAGTCAAGGCTATGGTTTTTCCAGTGGTCATGTATGGATGTGAAGTTGGTCTGTGAAGAAGGCTGAGCACCGAAGAATTGATGCTTTTGAACTGTGGTGTTGGAGAAGATTCTTGAGAGTCCCTTGGACTGCAAGGAGATGCAACCAGTCCATTCTGAAGGAGATTAACCCTGGGATTTCTTTGGAAGGAATGATGCTAAAGCTGAAACTCGAGTACTTTGGCCACCTCATGCGAAGAGTTGACTCATTGGAAAAGACTCTGATGCTGGGAGGGATTGGGGGCAGGAGGAGAAGGGGACGACCGAGGATGAGACGGCTGGATGGCATCACGGACTCGATGGACGTGAGTCTGAGTGAACTCCGGGAGTTGGTGATGGACAGGGAGGCCTGGCATGCTGCGATTCATGGGGTCGCAAAGAGTCAGACACAACTGAGCGACTGAACTGACTGAAGACTAAAGCAAAAAATTATTAGATTAAATGATATTAAAGTTAAAGACCCTGAAACTTGAAGAGTAAAAAATAAGGATGTTTTAAACAGTTCTCTGTTTTATTTATTTACTTAATTGGAGTATAGTTGCTTCAAGAATGTTCCTTGTTTTTAAAGGTTGGGTATAGTAGTATTAATGGGTAAATGTTTATATTAGATATAACCAAAAATTATTATGTTATTGTATAGTACATTTTAGGTAACAGAAATACATTATTCTCATATCTTCAGTAATTGGCCTTTTCTTTTCATCACAGGAAACTCTGAGTACATTGGAATATGCTCATAGAGCAAAGAACATACTCAATAAGCCTGAGGTTAACCAGAAACTCACCAAGAAAGCTCTGATTAAGGTAATTGTGAATTTTTTATGGAGTAATATAAATTTGTTTGACAAATGTGAAAATGAGGAACTGAAATAGATAATTGTTTTTAAAAATTTATTAAATTGCCTTTGATAAGGCTTTTCATTTAATGGCTTGAACTAAATGCCCTGTGTGTTAAAATGCTTTTTCTAATACTAACAGATGATCTTACAAGCTCTATCCAGTCAGTAAAATTTAAGTGTATAATGGTACTTCAATACAGTTTTAATTAGCATTTCCTTAATGAATAGTGATATTCAGCATCTTTTCACATGCTTATTATCCATATGTATATCTTCATTTGTGAAATGTCTATTTAAATTGCCAGTTTTTAATTGGGTTATCTTTTTATAAAGTTGTAAAGGATTGTTCATATTTTCTAGATACTGTCATTTATGAAATAATTTGTAAATATTTCCTCCCAGTCTGGCTTGTCTTTTCCTTTTATTGGTAGTGGGTTTTTTTTGTTTCTGTTGAGACAACTGTAGATTCACATGCAGTTGAAAGAAGTAATACAGAGAGATCCTTTGTACATTTTATTAAATTATATAGTAAAATCACTGTAGGGACACCGTTAATAGCAATTCATTGGTCTTACTCCTCAATTTTCCTGGTACTCATGTGTGTGTGTTTAGTTAGTTCTATACAGTTTTGTTATGTGTAGGTTCATGGAGCCACTACCACAGTCAAGATACTGAACAGTCCCATCTCAGCAAGGATTCCTCATTGCCCTTTTATAATCACTTCCTTCCCATTCTGACCTCCTGTCCCTAATCTTTGTTATCCAATGATCTGTTCTCTATTTCTAAACCTTTGTCATTTTAAGAGTGTTATTGAATGGAATCATACAGTATCTAAACTTTTGGGGATTGTTTTTATCACTCAGCATAATTCCCTGGAGGTTAACCTGAGTGGTGCATATTAATAGATCTTTACTTTTTAATGCTGAGGAATATTCCATGGTATGTATATACCACCCGCCTGCAGTGTAGAAGTCCCCAATTCAATTCATGTGTCAGGAAGATCCCCTGGAGAAGGGATAGGCTACCTACTCCAGTATTCTTGGGCTTCCCTGGTGGCTCAGACTAAAGAATTCACCTGAAATGTGGGAGACCTGGGTTCGATACCTGGGTCTAAAATAAAATGAATGCTTATAAAAGAGCATGGCTTTTAAAAAAATAATGAATATAAAAATCACTGTCGTTTTTCTCAGATCCTGACAATTTTGACACCCTTTATCAAGAGACGTTTGCTCATATAAGCTTCCTTTTAAACAGTCTGATTCCAAGAGTTATTATAAAGCTACAGTAATTAAAACTGTGGTATTAGTGAGGGACAGACATAAATCAATGCAACAGAATAAAAAGCCCAGCCAGGAAGATCCCCTGGAGGAGGGCATGGCAACCTACTCTAGTATTCTTGCCTGGAGAATCCCCAAGGACAGAGGAGCCTGGAGGGCTAAGGTCCATGGGGTAGCAAAGAGTCAGATACAACTGAGCGACTGAGCACCTCACAGCACGGCACCTGTATACACCGCACAGCATGGCACATGTATACACCACACGTAGCTTGCTGTCAGATTCACCTGTGAAAGACATATGGGCTGATTTCTGTTTTTCACAATTGAAAATAAAACTGCTTTGATCATATTTGTTTATAGTAATTTGTGTACATGTAAACTTTCATTTTTCTGAGATAATTGCCCAAGAGTATAATTGTTGTGTTGTATGGTAATTGAATATAAGTTTTCTTTTTTTTTCTTAAGGAACTGCCAAGTTGTTTTCCAAAATGGCTGGGCTTTCTATTCTGTTGCATTGATTTATGTCTGTCCCTCACTAATACCACAGTTTTAATTACTGTAGCTTTATAATAACTCTTGGAATCAGACTGTTTAAAAGGAAGCTTATATGAGCAAACGTCTCTTGATAAAGGGTGTCAAAATTGTCAGGATCTGAGAAAAACGACAGTGATTTTTATATTCATTATTTTTTAAAGGCCATGCTCTTTTATAAGCATTCATTTTATTTTAGACAGCTGAATTTTTGAACCCTATTGCTATTATTAAATCTAAAAATATTTAACGGTAATTTATTATGATAAAATATTTAGTCATTGTTTAAAATTCCAGTTGTTTTAAATAGACATTCACATCTATAAACAATAGGATTTTGGTTTCAGCCCCAACCCCCAATTCCTTACAAGTTTTTGTTCTCACACATTGGCTAGAATTGCCATTTGTTTTTGTTTAGTCACCAAGCCTTGTCCAGCCCTGTTGTACTCCATGGACTGTTGCACACTAGACTCCCCATGGGATTTCCCAAGCAAGGATACTGGAGTGGGTTGCCATTTCCTTCTCCATCAGTGTAGACTTTTAATATTTTGTTTTGGATCCAAATAAGGTTTGCCATAAATTAGTAGTTGGAATTTGAGGCTTGATAGAGGCAGGTTTTATCTTATTTATATATTTTTGGCCAAAATACTTGATAAGTGGTGGTATATTCTCCCACTCGGAAGCACATAATATCTGGTTCTTTCCCTTTTTTTGGTAAGGGATTGATTATAGTCAAATGACCTGATCCACTAGTTCTTCTTTAAGGGTTGCAAAACAATAATTTTTGAATTGTTCTTCCTTAGTTGACTGCTGGACTAACTCTGTAAAGAGGAACATTCCCTCAGCTCCCCAAGGCTGTAGTTCATATAGGAAAGACAGGACAAATGGTTGATTCATTTCCTTTGACAGTTTGGAGAATAATGGGTTGGTTTCCCAACTTTCTTAACATCATTATAAACTCATGGATTTAGAATATTTGTGCTAACAATTGTAGTTAACAGCCTCACTGATGCTCAGATTGTTCCTTCTCTGGCCATTGGGTACCTTTTCAGTGGGTTCCTGAGTCTTTTTGGTTGGCCTAAGCTTCCTTCGCTTCCTTCCTATTTTGTTTTACAAGCTGTTCCAGGTTCATCTTGAATGTTTCTTGCCCCAGTCCTGGAGTCAGACACTTCCCTAAGAAACCCTGGTTCCTTTTCGTGTGAGATGAGATTTGGAGACCAACCTGGCTACTGGGGGTTGTTTTTTTCTTCAGAAGCCTGTATTTTTTATAATGAATGAAAGCTATTGACTTTATTCTAACCATATTAATATTAAATGAAAAGTAAGGTTGTGACTTTTTAATCACATATTTTTATGCTTTAAAAAAGATAAGAGGACTACTTTGTTTTATTATAAATCTTCCCCAAACTGAATGAAAAAAAAGTGAAGTGCTAAAATGACACAACGTTCTTCTTGCATAGGAATATACAGAAGAGATAGAGCGTCTGAAACGGGATCTTGCTGCAGCTCGTGAAAAAAATGGAGTGTACATTTCTGAAGAAAATTTTAGGTAAGCCCTTGGTTATGGAAATTAATTTCTAAGAATGTACAGTATAGGGAGTGTAGTCAGAGTATTGTACTACCTTTGTGTGGTGACAGTTGATAACTAGACTTATTGTGGTGATCATTTTGTAATGTATGAGTATCAAATCACTATGTTGTACACCCAAAACTGATGTAATATTGTAAGTCAATTATACTTCAATTAAAAATTATTTACCTAAACTATATCATTCATTTAATAACAATGTTGCATTCCTCTTGTACATTTAATATAGGAAAGCATTTCAAATAGCTCATCTACTTTGAAGAGCTATTTCCAGTAAAGAACTGATACAGTTATCAAAAGACTGTTAGAATGAACTCTCTTCTTATACCACCTCAACTTTATCTTTTCCTTTAATCAATATCTCTAGCAAATAGTTTGAGGAAATCTACATTCTTAAAATTCTTTGTCATTTAAGCACAACGTGGAATAGGAAATGGTTGGTAGTTATGAAGGAACTAGAAGAATGCAAACGATAGCACTCGCTTCTGACACTCGCTAATCTCAAGAAATCAGAGAGGCTCATTAAAGCAGACCAGAATTGTCTGGTGCAAAACGACAGTAGTTCTAAAGCTGAGAAGCGTGCTCTAGAGAAGAATCTGGAGAAGGCAATGGCAACCCACTCTAGTACTCTTGCCTGGAAAATCCCATGGACAGAGGAGCCTGGGAGACTACAGTCCATGGGGTCTCGAAGAGCCGGACACGACTGAGTGACTTCACTTTCACTTTTCACTTTCATGCATTGGAGAAGGAAATGGCAACCCACTCCAGTATTCTTGCCTGGAGAATCCCATGGACGGGGGAGCCTGGTGGGCTGCTGCCTATGGGGTCGCACAGAGTCGGACACGACTGACGCAACTTAGCAGCAGCAGCAGAGAAGAATCGTCTATCTCATGAGGACTTTTGTGGTGGTGTGACAGTGGAATGTGTGTTGGGGTGTGTACTGGGGTCTGTGTGCTGGGGGCAGGAGGTTTAATTGCTCTGTATACGTACTTTAGTTTTCCAGGTTTTAGCCCCTTACCCCTTCCTCCTGTGAGACTGATGCTTTCACACCACCAGCCTCTGCGGGACTCTGCCTGTCTTGTTTACTATTCTTCGTATTCCTCATTATAGACACCTAGCACCCCTACCTCTCCTGTATGTAGGTTAGTGTCCTCTGTCACCTTTGTAGCTTCTCAAATTTTATATACATACATGTTTTTTTCCCCTGTAATCGTTAGGGATTCTCAGTTTCAAAATGGAGAAAACAAGAAAAACAGTCTGTTTATAAACCTAAGACAAAGAATATATTTGTTTTTTGCACTTTGTATCTGTTGCTTATTGATACTTAGGCGTCATTATCATGATAGTGATAAATAGTAGACATGATATGTAACTGCCTCATTTGTGTTAGAGTAAATTTTATAGGCATTAGGAAACAATATTCACTGTTAAAATCCTTTTAAATTTTATTTTAGAGCTATGAGTGGAAAACTAACTGTTCAAGAGGAACAAATTGTAGAACTGGTTGAAAAAATTGCTGCTGTTGAGGAAGAGCTAAATAGGGTAAGCATTCAAAACTGTATTGACTGTCATGTAAAAAGCAAATATTAAAAAGCAATTTCAGGATGTGAGGCACCTGATATTTTTTCTTCAAGATTTTTTTTCTTGCTGACTTCTAAACTAAAATTAAGTTGTATCATAGTTTTTTTTTTATTATCATTAATGATAATGAAGAAGTGAGTCTTCTTTGAAGAAGTTATTCTATTTGACACATACTAATGCAGCATTTTAAGAAATTAATTGGATTGTGTAATTTAATATGAAAGCTGTATAGTGAATGCTGATACATTTTCATCAACATGTTTATCAGATGACACAAGGCAGATGTTGGGAGAAACCAGATGTTAAATAACTAAGGTTGAAAGACCTGACCCTTCAGTGCCACTCTCACACTGGCAGTGTTGAAAGGAATCTGAAGAATTAACACATTTCATTAGACCTGTTACTTGTTTTTGTTTGGTTGGCTGTGCCCCACGATTTGCGGAATCGTAATTCCCTGACCAGGGATCAAACCTGTGCCCATAGCACTGGACACGCAGAGTCCTAACCACTGCACCACCAGTGCTAGGAGTAGTTACAGGAAGACACCAGTTACCAATGAAATGTTCTAACCTACCTGGACTTGATACAACTTTTATATGGAAATAATTTGTTTGGTTCTTTTAGTATTATGAACTAGCCAGGTGTGTCAACGACCAGTTTGGCATTTTTAAATTCTAAAACAAAAATGTTTCATGTGTTATATGTAGGTTACAGAGTTGTTTATGGATAGTAAAAATGAACTTAACCAGTGCAAATCTGACCTGCAAAGTAAGACACAGGAACTTGAAACCACTCAAAGACATTTGCAGGAAACTAAATTACAGCTTGTTGAAGAAGAATTTATCACCTCGGCTTTGGAAAGTACTGAGGAGAGACTTCATGATGCTGCCAGCAGGGTTTGTCTTTTGTTTTTATTTGAAGTTGTGTTAAAGAAGTTAAAGAATGGGTAGAAGTAACTTTCTTAGCATAAGCTAAGAAATTGTGAAATTCTGTTTATTCACTCCAAATGATACCTCTGTCCATTTAAGAAGCATTATTTTACTATTTTGTCTAGATTTTCTTCACTGGAGATGCTTATTTAAGAAAAATCTATTCCTTAAGTTTTGAAAATAGAACCTGACTTGAATATACTTTGTGAATGTTTAGAATAATGGTGTCGTACTGCTTTAACCTGTGGTCATGGTTGAGACTAGTCATCAAGAATTTAGTATCTTCTAATGATGGACGATGTTGAAAGTACTCACTTTTTTATTAGATGTATCCTTTGGAAATTAGTAACACATGAAAGTGAAAGTCACTCAGTTATGTCCAACTCTTTGCCACCCCATGGACTATACGGTTCATGGAATTTTCCAGGCCAGAATACTGGAGTGAGTAGCCTTTTCCTTCTCCAGGGGATCTTCCCAACCCAAGGACTGAACCCAGGTCTCCCGCATTGCAGGCAGATTCTTCACCAACTGAGCCACAAGGGAAGCCCAATAATACTGGAGTGGGTAGCCTATCCCTTCTTTAGCGGATCTTCCTGACCCAGGAATTGAACCAGGGTCTGCTGCCTTAGTAACACATATTGGGGAAACATTTGTGAGGGAGCATAATTATTAAAATTGATTGGCAAAATCAGTTTTCCTAGATGGCTAGCGGAGGAGAAATAAACATTGGCATGAATTTAAAAATTTCTGATACTATATATAAAATATACTAGTTCTTTTTAGAAGTCTTTAATGAAGATATTTTCATTAGATTGCTTTTGTCATATCCATCTTATCAACACTTATTTTTAAAAATCATGTATAGTTGCTTAACACAGTTGAAGAAACTACGAAAGATGTATTTGGTCTCCATTCTAAACTGGATCGTAAGAAGGCAGTTGATCAGCATAACGCAGAAGCTCAAGATGTTTTTGGCAAAAACTTGAATAGTCTGTTTAATAACATGGAAGAATTAATTAAAGATGGCAGCACAAAGCAAAAGGCCATGCTAGAAGTTCACAAGACCTTGTTTGGTAAGTACAAACATTTCTCTTTTTTTGAAATTGAAGATAGTTGCTTTACAGAATTTTGTTGGTTTCTGCCAAACATCAACATGAATGAGCCATAGGTATACGTATGTCCCCTTCCTCTTGAACCTCCCTCCTTTCTCCCTCCCCATTCCACCCCTGAGTCATAGCAAATTCCCATTGGCTATCTATTTTTACATATGGTAGTATGTTTCCATGTTACTCTCCATACATCTCACCCTCTCCTTCTTCCCCCCACCCATGTCCATATGTCCTCTACATCTGTGTCTCCTCTGCTGCCTTGCAAATAATTTCATCAGTAAGTTCAAGCATTTCTTATTCCAGTCTTACTGTGTTTAGTGTGAGACTAATTTCAAAACTGATATTAAATTATTATTTTCACTATAGAAAATTTGGAAGATGCAGACATGAAAAATTTAAAAGGTCACTTAGAGTCTAGTTACTCTAAGCTAACCACTAAAAAATTTATTTATTGATTTCTAGTTTCTCTTCTTTAACCTTTTTTATCTACAGTAATACTATGTATTTTAGTTAGAGATTAATTTTTAGATTATTCTGATTTTTACACTAAGTTACAACTTCAGGTCTGATATACTTACAGATGTGCCCAGTGCTTCTGGAATACTATAGAACATAACTTACATTTAAAATAATTCCATGCTTATGTAGTGAGTCAATTATTTTAAGCTTATTTGTTACAAATTTCCACAACAGGGATATAAATTTTGCCAAGATTGTATTTGTGTTTAAATGTATTTATGTCTAGATTTACATCTTTTTTCTTTTTGGTATAGGTAACTTGCTGACTTCCAGTGTCTCTGCATTAGACACTATTACTGCAATGGCACTTGGATCTCTCACGTTGATTCCAGAAAATGTGTCTACACTTGTTTCTCAGATTTCTAATATGATATTGAAAGAACAGTCGTTAGCAGCAGAAAGTAAAACTGTACTTCAGGAACTGATTGTTAGTAAATCTTTTTTACATTTGATAAGTCTCCAAAAGCAACGTTAACTGCTCTTCTTTCATCTTAAGCTTTACTAGACACAGTGGTAAATAGATTACTTTAATAGAGTAGGTTTATATTTTTAAAGACAGGTCTCGTCACTGTTTTTTTCCTCCTAGAAAGATTAATTTCCAATAGCATATATATAACCTTTGAAACTTTTTTCACTTATATTCTGTAACATAGAGTGTAGGAGTTCATATGCCTTTTGAAAGAGTTGTAAGTTTAGCTCCACGTGAATTCAGGGGACCTATGACTTGTTAGCTGGCTCAGAAATTGGTCAGTTATCCTTTTCTTAAGGGTCCTGGAATAGTCATGCTAATAATGTTACACCGACCCAACCTGAAGGGTATATTAAGTAGTTAATTTTAAAACTACAGAAATGCAGAAAAATGTGTAAGAAAAATGACTTATAGAATTTGGGGAACATATATAACAATTTGTGGGGTCCAATATGTGTAATCAAGTCCTTCCGGCCTGTAACTGTGAGGCTTTTCCCCATAATTCTCTAGAAGCCAGTCATCTAATTACACAATGTTGTTTACCTTCTCCATACTTGATTTCTTTATACCCTTCATTTTGTAATTGTATCATTTGTCTAGGACGTTCTTGGCCATATAACTTACTTTGTTTTTTCCCTCTGTATAGGCTCTCTGGCTCCCTTTTTGAGTTTAACAATATTTGTTGAACATTTTCCAAGTAAATACTGCTCATGTTAGCCAACATTCTGCCTAAATTCAGTGCTTGCATGACATTGTTAGGTAGATTTCTTTGGTCACCCAAATTTGACAAAGTTAAAAGATGCTCACTGGTACTTACTTTTTGGGACTTTTTTTTTAATTGGAGTATAATTGCTTTACAATGTTTTGTTAGTTTCTGCTGTATGAAAATTGATTCACTCACTAAATAAATGGTAGTCTCTGTTTATTGATATCTTCCTACCAAGTCATAAGCAAGCTTGAGTCTGAAGAGGTAATTGCTGTTGCCACAGAATGAGTTGAAATTAGTATGATAGCTCTTCTTTCCAAAGGAAACCAGTACTCTTAAGCATTTACTAATTATTTCATTACAGTTCTTCATTCTTCCCCTAGTAATAGGAGCTTAGTTCAGAATTTTTTTCTTCTTATAAAAATTTCTAATCTACAATACTTTCTAATTTTTGTATATACCTTGACAAGAACCAGAACCATGACAAGTTCTTATCCAGTAGAATGTAAGTCACCAGTTCTTCAAACTTAATGCCTCCAACCCAAAGCCTACTTTTCAAGGCTATTTGGTTTCAGCCCTTTTGACTTAGTAACCTAAAGTTGTTTGAAATTTGTTTGAGATATAATTGTAGGTGTTTTTTCCTTTCTTTGTTTACATTGCTGAAATTTTATCAAATGACTGTCATTTTCCTCTCTTCTGAATTCTTTGGACTTATGTTACAGTAGACTATTAAGAATTTATTGTACATAAAGTGACCATTTCTTAATTCCTATATGCAGGATTAAGTGATTTATGATGAGTAGAAACTCTAGTAATAGGCTCCGTAGGCTATAAAAAAGAGAACAGACACTTAGGATTTTAATATACATGTGTTTAGTTAACAGTGTATTTAAGATATCATTTAACTATCCAGATTTATGGAAGTGAAAATATCCTTTTTAAAGAGTTGTATATTTATTTTTAAAACCAGAATGTACTTAAGACTGAGCTCCTCAGTTCACTGGGAACAGTTTTATCCCCCACTGTGGCATCTATACTGGAAATCAATAGTCAACTGAAGAATATTTTCAAGACTTTGTCGATTGTGGCTAATAAGGTAACGAATATTCTTATTATCTCATATTGTTAAGAAAGAAACTCCACATGAATTCAAGGGACTCAGGACTTGTTAGTTGAGAAGTGTTTACATGCAGAATCCGTGGGTTACGAGAAGCAATCTGGAGGAGGGAGGAAGAGAGGATGCTGTGATCAGGATGCTGACCATTGATGTGGTCTGCAGAATCATGGCTAAGAAGAACGAGAGGAAATGATCTTCAAGCATCATAGCATACATAGCGGTCTGTCATATGGTGTGTGTGCATATGTGGTTATACATACATATGTATGCATACCTACCTAAATATGGACAATAAAATACCTCTGCGTGCATGCCAAGTCACCTTCAGTCATGTCTGAGTCTTGGCGAACCTATGGACTGTAGCCCACCAGGCTCCTCTGTCAGTGGGATTCTCCAGGCAAGAATACTGGAGTGGGTTGCCATGCCCTCCTCCAGGGGATCTTCCTGACCCAGGGATCGAACCCACATCTTCTGCATTATCAGTTGGGTTCTTTATGACTAGGGCCACCTGGGAAGCCCCAAAATACCTCTCCTCCTCCTCCTCCTCCTCCTAAATCGCTTCAGTCGTGTCTGACTCTGCGACCCCATAGACGGCAGCCCACCAGGCTCCCCCATCCCTGGGATTCTCCAGGCAAGAACACTGGAGTGGGTTGCCATTTCCTTCTCCAGTGTGTGAAAGTGAAAAGTGAAAGTGAAGTTGCTCAGTTGTGTCCAACTCTTAGCAACCCCATGGACTGCAGCCTACCAGGCTCCTCCGTCCATGGGATTTTCCAGGCAAGAGTACTGAAGTGGGGTGCCATTGCCTTCTAGATGTGTTTAAAAATGGTAACAATCACCTCTCAGAGGTGGGAGTGGGACTGGGGTCCTAGGGGCTGGGGGGGAAAGGAAGGGACTTTTCTCTGCAATACTGTTTTCTACCTTTTCTATTTTATATGTATTCAAAAAAGTAAAAATAAAAAATAAACTTAGAACATTACAAAAAAACAATTTTATTTTTTTGGCTATGCTCTGTCTTTGTTACTTCAAGGACCTTTTCTCTAGTTGCGGTGAGCAGGGGCACTCTTGAGTTGTGGTGTGTGGACTTCTCATCGTGGGGCCTTCTCTTACTTTGGAGCACAGGCTCTAGGGTGCATGGGCTTCGGTTGCTGCTGCATGTTGGCTCTGTAGTTGCGCTTCTGGGCTCTAGAGCACAGGCTCAAGAGTGGCTTGTAGGCTTAGTTGCTCCGCAGCTTGTGGAATCTTCCTGGATCAGGGATCGAATCTGTGTCTTCCTTCATTGGCAGGTGGATTCTTTACCACTGAGCCACCAGGGAAGCCCCTAGGACTTTTTTTTTTTTTTAATTTAAGAAAAGAAAAATTTAAGAAAAAAATTTTTTTTTCTTTTTAAGATAGAAGATCAGAAGAAGGAAATAGATGGCTTTCTTGGTACATTGTGTAACAATCTACATGAACTAAAAGAAAATACAGTTTCTTCCTTGGCTGAATCACAGAAGCTGTGTGAAAACTTAACTGAAGACATGAAGAAAACAAAGAAAATCCAATCACAGGTATATAGGTGATTTGAGTGTAAAAAGAAAGCTTTATGATCTTTAGATCCCTGTTACAGACTGAATGCTATATAACTAAATTAGAAACCTGAAAATACTGTCAGCACTTTTGCTTATAACAGTAATTAATGTGAAATAAGAGTGCGTCTCTCGATCAGTTAATATTTGATGATTTGCTGCATTCAGAGTGCAGTGAGACAAGACAGTCCTTTCTTCACATCAAGAAGAAAGATGAAGGTGCAGAAATATTGCACTGGGAGTACAATTAGAAGAAAATGATTAGAACATTTAAAGTGAACTTGTATCTACATTATAACCCAGGTAACTCTAGTGGTTCCATCAGCACAGTGGCTGTAGTAGTGGCAGAAGGAAACAAAGCTTAGCAGGAGAGGAGAGCCAGAGAAGGGACAGGGAAAGCTATAGGCTGCAATAGATTTATGAACTCAGCCAAGAATGGTGGTGGCAGAGCCTAGCTGCCTCAAAGAAGACACGTTTTAGACAATACTTACGTGTATGGGCAGAAAAACTTGAGAACTATATTTGTGACTAATTCTGTAACAGTTTAGTTTCTGTTCTGTGGAAAGTGTAAAGCATTCCAACAGAGGGTTTTAATGTAGATTTTATTTTTTTGCACCTATTCTGTTGATTGCTAAATGTAATAGTCTGATCATGACACTGAATAAATGTGTCTTTTTAAAGACAGTCTACTCTGAAGCCATTTTGGTAAACTACCCCAACATTGTGAAGTCAGATTTCCTTCAGGGTGATGCTGGGTTCCGAATTTATTTACAGCCTGCTTGGGTGGGGAAGCCCTTTTCTTCAGAAAGCTTGGTGTAGTTGAACTAACAGTTACTGTGTTATGACCTGGCGTTCACAGCTAAAAAGGTCACCCAAGCAAAGTCATAGAGTTTTTAGGTTACTAATATGATTGTTGGCACATCCTATGCAATATATCTAACTTGAATTATGGTGCCATGTAAAGTTCTAGATGGGAATGAAGCTTGTGAATCATCCATTATCATGTGTAATCATTTAATAACCTGTTGAGAGAATTCTTTGGTGTATAGTGCTTAGGACACCATGCTTTTACTGTTTTGGCCCGGGATCAATCCCTGGCCAGGGAACTAAGATCCCACAAGCTGCGCACTGTGAGCAAAGAAACCAAACCAACCAAAACAGAAACACCCCTCTTGGATGGAATGGAAAAAAAATTATAGCAACTTTAAAATGAGATTGCTTCCCTAATTGATAAGCATAAAACTTTTCATACAAAATGTTAATATCGAAATTAGTACAAGTAATAGTTAACATTTCTTGAGTAACTCACTATGTATTTATTCCTCCCACCAGTATAGATACAGGTTCAATTACTAGCTCAGTTTTCTAATGAGGAAACTGAGTCCTTGGGAACCTCTGACAATATTTAGATCCCCTTATAGCTATGGTGGTGATTATACTGCCTGAAAGGAATCCATTTTTGGAGGAGCTTTTCTATATGTTTCTAGAACATATTGTTGAAATTTGAAATTGCAGCAATTTCTTATATCTCTTCATAGAGTGTTTGCCTTAAACCTGTCTAGATCTTTTTAGGTATGTATTCTGAGGAACACCTATGATGTGAGAAGTATTTTAGCATGAGTGACTTGACTTCCTTGGCTTAAAAGAAGCAGGTTTACTAACTGAGCTGTTTCTTAGATATTCTAGAACTTAAGGTTAGCACTGACAAACCTGTTTACATGTAGATAAATCTAATGCCTGCATTTCCCTCTACTTTGAGATTAGCAGAAATACTGACATTTTATTCAAAATCAGTGTGTTAAATGTGTATTGTCAGCTGCTGTGTTATTCAAAGATGTGTGTCAAGATGCCACAGATGAGAAAATGATAAGCTCCTTTAACATTAAAATGATCCAACTAGGTTCTATAGAATGTTTCAGCTATATTAGTTGACAGTATTTTTGGACTGCTTGACCTATTAGATTTTCAGCATTACTTTTCCTTCTAGTAAGTAGTGTTACCGGTTAAGAAGCAACTATGTGTATCTGTCAGAATGGTTCTTTTTGGTATATTTGGTTAGTTCTGAAGTACACTGAAAGTAACTTGTTACTTATAGTTAAAATAGCTTGCTAATTTAAAACTTTGCTAATTATTTAGTTATTTTTAAAATGCCTGTAATATGATTATTCCTTTAACATCACTTCTGTGGCCTTCCCCTGTCAGAGAGGTAGAGTTAAAGATCTCTTGTCAGGAATGGTATCATTCTCACCTATGGGAAAATACTTTATATCAGTATGGAGTAAAAAGTTTAACCATTATAATTTCAATCTTTTCCCTCCCTGCACCTTTCTTACAGGAACTTTACCAGTTAATCAATCTTTGGGAGGAGAGATACTGTGATTTGGAGGAAAAGTGTAAAAACATCCAGAAACCACTTAGCAGTGTTCAAGAAAATACAGAGCAGTAAGCTGTTTTTAAATTTGCTTTAGCTTTTCTCTACCTGAAATTAGTTCTGAATAAAAAGTTTAAATGGTACAAATAACTATCAACCCATTTTCTCATATATTTTATTATGTTCATTTTATCATCATTTCCTCTCTCCCCCTTTCTCTGTAATAGTATATAGTATATTAAATAATTATATAATATTATATAGTATGTTAAAGTGATGTGAAGTGAAAGTTGCTCAGTCGTGTCTGACTCTTTGTGACCCCACCAGGCTTCTCTGTCCATAAAATTCTCCAGGCCAGAATACTGGAGTGAGTAGCTGTTCCCTTTTGCAGGGGATCTTCCCAACCCAGGGATCAAACCCAGGTCTCCCACATTGCAGGTGGAGTCTTTACCAGCTGAGCCACCAGGGAAGCCCATATAGTTAGTATGTTGTATTATATACTATTGCTGTAGATGAACATTCTTTTGAATGACAGTGGATACAGATATATATATATTATATGATATATAATATATATTATATATCATATATATATCTGTATATATATTATATATCATATAATATATATATATATATCTAATATTCTGAGTAAGTTACGGTCTTTGTAATCTCCACTTTCCCTCAAATACTTCAGTGTATATCCTAAAAACATAAGATACCATCTTATATAATAATTATTTTATTTAAAAATTTTTAAAATTTTATTGGAATATAGTTGATTTACAATGTTGTGTTAGTTTCAAGTATACAGCAAAGTGAATCAGTTAAACATGTACATATATCCCATTTCTTTTTAGAGTCTTTTCCCATGTATAGTATTACAGAATATTAACTAGAATTCCCTGTGTATACAGTAGGTTCTTATTAGTTATCTATTGTAACAATTATTTTAAATTAAAAGTTAATATTGAGAACTACTGTTATCTAATATACATACCTAATTCAAATTTTGCCAATTCTCTCACTAATGTTTTTTATAAGAAAAAAATAAAAAAATATTTTCCTCCTGGTTCAGGATTTAATTCAGAATCACACATTGTGTTTAATTGTCACGTCTCTTTGAGTCTCCTTTAATCTGGAGCAGTTGCTTAGTCTTTGTCTTTCATGGCCTTTTCTTTTTCCATGAGCACAGAATATATTTAGTAGAGTGTCCCTTATTTGGGGTGGCCTTCATGGTTAGTTGGAGTTGTCAAGAATAACACAAAAGTAGTGTGTTCTTAGTGCATCTCAGATATCAAGAGGTTAAACTTTGATAATTTGGGTATAGTGTTGTCCTCTAGATTTCTCCCCTGTAAAGTTCCTTTGCAATTAATAAAGAACTTAAGGAGAGATACTTTGAAACTATGTAAGTATCCTGTTCTTCTTAGAATCCATTGATATGTATGTCTGAAATAATTATGGTAGTGGTTGTCAAATGATCTTTTTCTAATCCCATCATTACTTCTACATGTGTTAGCTGGCATTCTACTGAGGAAGAGCTTTCCCTTTGCCGTTTATTCTTACTCATTTATGTTATCATGTACTCATGGATTCTTTTATCCTCTGGGTTATAATCCACTATTTTTTTTATTTTGATGCTCAAATTATCTCAGGTTTTTGTTTTGTTGTTATCTTTTTTTTTTTTTGGCTGTGCAGCATGGCATGTCAGATCTTAGTTCCCTGAAGAGGGATCAAACCTGTGTGCCCTCCAGTAGAAGTGTGGAGCCCTAACTGCTGGGCAGCCAGGGAGCTCCCTGTCCCAGTTTTGACTAGTGAGAGCCTCTTCAAGTTGTCTTCTGTGTCCTTTTGATATGATCTGTCTTTTTTGAGGGGTCGCCAAGAATCAGACACAACTGAGCAACTAACAGACAAGACACATAGCATCTTGTATTTCTCAGCTCCAGCTCTAAAATCATAGTCATAGAAACCAAGATCTGGGCACTAGATGTTCTTACTGCTGCTGGGGTGTCATTCTTCTAAGGCTTCTCAGGTGGACATAGATGGAAATATATGTGTGACTGTGTGCATATATGTGCACATAAGTATCTTTTCAGTCCATATTTGTGCTGCTTTTTCAGCCTGTGAGAAACTTGGCTTTCATCCACAATATATTTACATATTTGCTCAATTTTAGAATACACATTAAGTAATTTAACAATTTCTAACTCATATTCATGATGAAATATATATTTACTAATTAGAGCAAGGTTTGGCAAACTATGACTCGGCTGGGTGCCTGCTACTGCAGATAATTTTATCGACATATCCATGTTTGTTTATTCCATCTGCCAGTTTGTTTGTGTTGCCTTTGGCTGTATTTAGCTGCTTTTGTACCGCAAAGAATATATCAAAGACTACTTGTAAGCCTAAAATATTTGCTATCTGGATTTTAAAGAAAAAGTTTGCTGATTCCTGCATTAGTGTGTAATGTTACTTTATAGTTCACTGCTTGCCAGTCTCATATCCTTATCATATAGCTCAATCAGACTTATGTTTTCTTTTAGAAGTTTTATAATATTATGTAAGATTTAAATCCATGAGTTTTTTTTTTTTTTTTTTTTTTTAATTTGGCCATACCACGTGCCTTGCAGTAATTTAGTTCCCTGACCAGGGATCAAATCTGAGTCTTTGGCAGTGAAAGTACCAAGTCCTAACCATTGGACTGCCAGGGAATTCCTCATGATCTGGTTTTTAATTTTTTGTGTAAGGTGTGGGGTTTGTCAAGATTTTTGCCTGTAGATATTATAAACTCACAAGGATAAAAATATTCTGATATTTACCCCTATTTTTGCCCACTAAATTGTTCCTTCCTGAAGTTTCAAGCTTCTTCTGTTTGGAGAACTTCCTTTAGTCTTTAGGGTAGGTCTGCTGCCCACAAATGCTGTTTTGCTTTGTCTGACAATATCTTGATTTTCTTTTCATTCCTGAACAGTATTTTCACTGGCTATAGAATTCAGGGTTGACAAGTCTTTTCTTTCCACACCTGGAATATGTTGTTTCATTTCCTTTTGGTCTCCAAGAGATGAGAAATCCACAGTTACTCAAATCTTGTTCATGTATGGCCAGTGTCTCTGTACCTGCTTTCAAGATATTTTCTTTGTCCTTAGTTTTTAAACGCTTGATTATATTGTATTCGCTTATGTATTTCTTTGATTTAATCATCTTTGGGTTTGCTCAGCGTCTTGAAGGTAGCACTAGTGGTAAAGAACTGGTAAGAGATGTGGGTTTGATCCCTGGGTCAGGAACATCCCTTGGAAGAGGGCATGGCAACCCACTTCAGTATTCTTGCTTGGAGAATCCCACCGACAGGAGCCTGGTGCGCTGTGGTCCGTGGGACTGCAAAGTTGGACACGACTGAAGCAACTTAGCAGCAGCTTCTTGAATCTGTAGACTTATGTCTTTCACCATACTTTGAAAAAACCAAGACTGATCGATTGATTTTTTTGGCCTTGGCACACAGCTTGTGGGATCTTAGTTCTCCAACCAGGGATTGAACCTCAGGCCATGGCAGCACCAAGTCCTAACCATTTGACTACCAGGGAACTCCCTCCATTATGTCTTTTAACATTTTTCAGCACTGTATTTTTTCTACTTTGATTCTAGAACTTTGATGACACAAATGTTCAGTTTTGTTTTTTTTTTTACTGTGGTCCCATAATTCTCTGAGACTACAGATATATAGTCTATTTTCTCTTTGATAAGATTAAGTAAATTCTATAACCTGTCTTTATGCTCACTGACCCTTCTTTTGTCCTGTTTAATTTACTGTTGAACCCATTCAGTGAGATGTTTTATTTCAATTACTGCTTTTTTTCAGTTTTATAATTTCCTTTTACTTCTTTTTAAAAATCTCTTCTATTTCTTTGTTAAGATTCTCTTTCTCTATTTTCTAGATATATTTTAATTGCTCATTGAAAACATTTTTATCATGGTTGATTAAAATCCTTATGAAATTGTTCCAACATTGGAATTATCTCAGTGTTAGTACCTGTTGTCTTGACTCACTCAAGGTGTGATTGTCCAGAGCGGTTTTCAGTTGCTTCCTGAACATTTTGTTTATTATGTTAGGTGATTCAGAACCCTACTTAAATCTTTTTTAAGTGGGAAGGTTTTTGGCCCACCTTTTGGGGCTGTGACTCCAATAACGGTTTAAGTTTCAGAGCCCCAGTAGTTCTGCTGTGGCATGCTTCGTTCCTGTGCTGCCTGTGTGAGAAAAATCTGTATTCTGATTTTTATAAATAGTGTTCTGAACTTGTCATTTAGGACAATTGGTAGTTATTCAGGTCACCTATATCATTACTGAGTTTCTGTTTACTTGTTCTACTAATAAAGGGGTATTGAAATAGATTTTAATTGTAGATTTGTCTATTTTTCTTCTCAGTTCTGTCAGGTTTTTGTCTCATATAAGTGATGCTCTGTTGTAGATACATACACAGTAGGGTTGGTATATCTTGGAGGATTTACCTTTTATCATTATGTATTAATAGAGTCCCTTTTTATCTGTGATAATTTTCGTTGTTCTAAAGTCTACTTGGTCTGAAATTAATTCAAAATCTTCTGGCTCAGATGGTAGAGTTTGCCTACAGTGCAGGAGACCTGGGTTCAATTCCTGGGTCAGGAAGATCCCCTGAAAAGGAAGTGGCTACCTCTCCAGTATTCTTGCCTGGAAGATCCCATGGACGGAGGAGCCTGGCAGGCTACAGTCTGTGGGGTTGCAAAGAGTCACACAGGACTGAGCAACTTCACTTTCACTTTCAATACAAAAAACGTCAGCTTTCCATTGACTGCTATTTGCATAATATAGCTTTCTCATCTCTTTACTTTTGAAGTAAATCTTTATATTTAAAGTGGCTTTCTTATAGACAGCATATAATTGGGTCTTGCTTAATTTTTTTTTAATCAAATCTAACGATGTATGGCTTTTATCTGGTGTGATTAGACCATTCTCATTTAAATATTGGTATGGTTGGATTAAAACCTACCATTTTGACATTTTCTGTTTGTTGCATCGTTTGTGCTTTGTTTTCATTTTTTCCTTTCTTAATTTAAGTCAAGCATGTTTATGTTTTCATTTTATCTCCCATTGACTTGTCATTTATGCTTTTAAAATTACTTTTAAAAACTGGTTTTCCTAAGATTAATAATGTATATATTGTAAAATAATTTTAATCCACCTCCAGATAGTTTGCTGTTTCATGTATAATGAAAAGCCTTAACAGTATATTCCCAATTCCTCCTTCCTATTTGATATGCATTGTTTTCATGTATTTTACTCATACATATGCTATATTTACCCAGTACATTGTTCCTCTGCTTTATCTGTTTTCTTTCTTAATATGGCTTCTAGAAATTTTTTAATTGTGTATATGACTCATATTTCTATTGAATGATGCAGCTCTAGAATTCTGGATGTCACCTCTCCTACTACTAACTCCTGTCATCAGTTTTTCAGTTCTGTTGTTGGTCCTGTTCATTGTATGTTCCATTCTGATTTCCATTTTCTAGATTCTGAATCTAGGAATCATCTCCCCACTTTTTATTTCTAGGGGGTTGTGATTCCTTGAGGGGATGGATATATCAATGGATATGTCAACAACCTGCAAGCTTACCACTTAATTCTCTTTCCCTTTTTCAATTATTTCCACTTTATCTGTAGCTGAACTTTGGTTTTGGGCACATTTGCTTCCCCACTTGATTGCTCACATGGTGTACCATTAGTGGTGAAAGTGAAGTCACTCAGTCGTGTCTGACCCTTAGTGACCCCATAGACTGCAGCCTACCAGGCTCCTCCATCCATGGGATTTTCCAGGCAAGAGTACTGGAGTGGGTTGCCAAAGGGTAATCTTCATTCCCCAAAGTTTAATTCTGCTCCTATGATATGACTTTGAATGCTATTGATATTACAGGGAACTTTAAGGAGAGAAGGATGCCATTGATGAATTTTAAATATATTTTTTAATATTAGTTTGTATCAGCATTATGTTACATTGCACTATATGTACTATATGTATAATTTGTCACACCTCAATATACTTGTCTTTTAATTATTAGAAAGCTTTATAATTGACTTTGTTCTATATTTTGTGTCATAGTCAAGGCAAAGCTGCTTAAGAACAGAATGACTTAACTGATTGTGGACAGTTTAGGGACTGTAAACTAGAGGCTGCAGGCAATAGGAGATGTTCTTAAGTAACGTAATTCAGTTGTTGTTTAGTTGCTAAAGTTGTGTCCAGCCTTTTTGCAACCCCTGGGACTATAGCCCACCAGGCTTCTGTGTCTATGGGATTTTCCAGGTAAGAATACTGGAGTGGGTTGCCATTTTCTTCTCTAGGGGATCCTTCCAACCCAGGGATTGAACCCTCATCTCCTGCACTGCAGGTGGATTCTTTACCACTGAGCAACCTGGAAGGAGTAAAACAGTTAGGCAGAGTTCGTTTTAATAACCATGTAGTTAATATTCTAAGAGGTGTGAAGTAAAGTGTCACATCTGGAAAAGGGCTGAAAAAAGTTTTATAAGAAAAGAGATATTTTCAAAAGTCATTTAGTCACAGATTAATATCAGTCTGCTGTGAAAAGACAAGAACTTGAACTCTAGAATAAGACTATTTAGGTTTGAATATTCCATTTTTGAGCTGTCTGATCCTGGGCAAGTTATGTATCCTTTGAGTCTAAATTTTTCATTTTAACAGTGTTATTTTCTTTTCCTATAGGAAATCTAAAGATATAATTAGCAAAACAACTTCTCACAGTGAAAAATTTTGTGCTGATTTTGATGATTTGTCAGAGGAACTCAGACATTTTAACCAAGAAGGTACAAAATTGGTTGAAGAGTCTAAGAAACACTGTGATAAACTCAGTAGCAACCTTGAAATAATTTCTAAAGAGACCGAACAGAGATGCGAGGCTCTGAACACAAGCACACTTTGTTTTTCTGAACAGTGGGCATCTTGGTTAAGTAAAAGGCAAGAGGAACTTCAGAATTTATTGAAGGTAATTACTTTGTAACTGGAACCTCCCTTGGGGAGAACAGTGATAATCAGAAAATTTTATATTCTTGGCTACGAATCGGCTTCAAAACACATGCTAAAGTATAATGAATAACTTAAAATTGTAAGGATAACAGTTGGTATGCTTATACATGATCTTGTTTCACATATACGTTTCCTAGATCTCTTAACATTTGTCTGATCTGTCCTATATCTATCTTTGGTTTTTGATTTGTTAGTTACTTCAGTTTAGAGCATGCTGTCTTTTGGTATATAATACTTTTCACTTATAAATGATTTTTACTTTTGTCCAGGTACATTCAAACCTGTTATTGCTTTAAGTATTTAGGATATTGTTCTGGTTACTCAGAAGATATCTGATAGGTTTGTGGGTTTGCTTGAACTTAACATTTGCATGAACCCTTTGTGCCTTGGTTTTTCTTCTGTGCAATGAAAGGATTTCACTACTATTCTTAGAAATTAGGTAAAAGAACTTAAGTGTTTTAAGCCATATAGCCTATTTTCACAAAAAGGAACTATGACTAGCAGAAAAATAGGTAATTTCAGGTTTGGAGCAGGAAATATACCAGATGAGCCTATAGATCTTGTCATACTAGAAAGTAAAGATGCTGTTAAAGATTAATGGAACTGTCTCAAAAAGACTTAGGAGCCAACCTGAGACACTCCCTTATTTAGAGGTGGTACAATTTGAGCATCATGAGCAATAATTGCTACAGTGGATTAAGATATATCAAATATGTTAAAATTGATAAATTCATAAAAATTTCATTAGTCTCCTTTGCATCATGCTAGGGAAGCAGTAAATTATTCTAAGAAGTGGTAAATGAAGGGAAACAATTGAAAGGTCATCTGTCTTTCCTGAAAGAACTCTGTCTTGGTTTAGCAGGGTAATGGATGATGAAAAGTGTTTCAAAGAAGAATTCCAGCTAGTAAAAGGCAGAAGAAATGATAGGATATCACCATCTTGCAAAACCCCTAGTGAAATAATCCTTGTGGACATTAGTGACTGCATACACCATCTGAGCAAAAGTTGATGAGAGATCTTTATAACTAAGAAGGTGACCATACTCAAACACACTGGTTGATTTTTTTCCGTGCAGCTTGTGAGATTTTAGTTTCCCAACCAGGGATTGAACTTTGGCCCTTGGCAGTGAAAGCACAGCATCCTAACCACTGGACGACCAGGGAATTCCCCACACCAATTAATCTTAACGTGAGAGACACAACCAGGCATTATGTACTTTCAGTACCACCTATGAAATATTCTTGCCAGAAAGTTAAAACCTGGTCTAGATCAAGCCTTTAGATCTAACTAATTTGTAGAAGATACAGAGGACAAATGAACATGTGAAAATAACAGAGGTGCAATTGAACATATCTAATAACTGAGATACTCAGTAGAGCACAGATACCTGGTTTCTTCAATGAAATTTTCTTTCAAAGCAGAAAGTATGGATAACCTATATCAAAAGAGAGTTCAGACCTAGAGGGCCTTAAGCCCTGGTTTGCCTCGGATAGCCCTTGTTTATATTTATTGCACTGGGGTAATTATCATTAATGGCCCTTTTTACTCTTAGAATATCTCAGTTTTGATGAGAAATTATATAATCACTTACTTAAGACATATCAACCAAATCTAATGATGAATTCTGATTCAGACAAGTCTGAAAAACATGAGAGAACTCGTGGAATTTAAACACAGACTAGACATTTGATGTAAAGAAAGGAATGCTAAAGTTTTTAGATGTGCGTTCAGTTCAGTTCAGTTGCTCAGTCATGTCTGACTCTTTGGGACCACAGCACGCCAGGGCTCCCTGTCCATCACCAACTCCTGAAGTTTACCAAAACTCATGTCCCTTGAGTCAGTGATGCCATTTAGATGTGAGAGTGGTCTTAAAAGTTCTTAACTCTTGGAGAAGTACACGATGTAAAAGGATAAAATGATACAGAAATTGCTTCAGAAATGTCTTGATGGAGAGCAGGAGTAACTGGCCAGTCTTAATTGACCTATATCCCATGTAGTAATAAACGGTGAGGCTGGGTAGTAAATATAAAGGGGTTATTAGTATTACTATTTATACTTTTATGTGTGTTTCTAAAACCTTTGTTATGGAAAATTTCAAGGTAAGAAGTTAAAATGTTGCATAAAGCACTGGCAACTTTGATCTTAGTAATAAAATCTCATTTGCATCATTTACAGGTTGTAAACCAAGGCTGTGAGACTTCAAGTTTAGAGATTACTGAACAATTAAGTGGGCATAAAGCAGCTAATGAGAACCAGCAAAACTTTTTTCTCAGTCAGATAACTACTGATGAAGAAGAACTAATGACACGAAGTCAAGAACTTAATAAAACCGTAAAAATAGGTTTGACTAAGCTTAACTGCTTTCTACAACAGGATCTGAAACTGGATATCCCAACAGGTACTTTTAAAGGGAAATTGAATTTAAAAATTTTTGAAGTTGAATTCAACAGTATACAGTGCTAGTTGTTCCTAGAAACTAGGTCCTGCCATTCCCTGACACAGATTTACCATCTCACTCTGATTAATTCAAATATGGAAAAACTGGAATCCTAAAGTAGCTTTAATCAAGCATTAGATGATATACATGGCATATACTCCCAGATAGTTGGGCAATCATAATTCAGTAAAAGTTTACAAACATTCAGGCAACTGGCTTTATTAAGAGAGCACATTTTAGAAATGTGCTAAAGAGAGCACAAAAAGAAAGCCTACCATCTATCTAGCAGTTTATAAAAGGACATTTTAATACCAAAAATGGAAGAATGTAATTAAATAAATCTAGTTTAATGCAAGGTTTACCACATGGTACATTTTTTATGTGTACCTCTCCTTTTGTCATGGACCGTTTAGATCGGCATTCAGGAATTACCATTTTGGGAGGTCAGAGCCGTATAAGCTATAATGTATTCAGGGAGGCCTTCATGAAAGAAGGTGTAACAAAGTGTTTAACACAGGATGAATAATTGAGTTATTCATTAGGCTGTGGTAGTGGTGACACTCTGTAAATTGACTAAAAATCATTGAGTGTATTTTGTGGTATGTAAATTATACTTTAAAGCAGTTTTTTTTTTTTTAAGCAGTTATAAAAGGAGATGGCACTAAAGGATGCCAGCTAATTTTTTTTCCCCAAGACTCTTGATATTTATTATCCATTTTTCAATGAAATCAGAAATATAAATGTTAAGTGAAAAGGCCAGTGCCCATGTAAATTATGAGAACATGAATTAGTATAAAGAAATGTTAACTGGTTAATATTTACTTTCCACCAAATTTACAGTAAAATGATTCTTCCTATCTAACTGGTCATGCTGAGAAAATTGTGTCTTGTTCCAGTAATGTTGCCGTCTTTTTCAGAACACTCTGAATCCTTTTAAAGCCTACAATACGTCTGTAGGTGGAAAATTTCATGTTTTGGCATAGGTTGGATCTTGCAATTGGTTGAGTTGTCAATTTAGGAAAAATTTTAAGCAACATATGCCTGACAGATAACAAAATTGATTCTCATATGTGGCAGTGGTTATATTTTTGGAAGACAAAGACTTACTGGGAAGTATAAGTTTTAACATTAAAAAAAATGCTGGGAGAGAAGTTCAAGAGGGAGGGGACATATGTATAACTATGACTGATTCATGTTGATGTATGGCAGAAACCAAGACAATATTATAAAACAATTATTTTTCAATTAAACAGAAAACCTTACTCATTTCAATTTTTACCACTTATGTCCACTAAAGGTACAACCCCACAGAGGAAAAATTACGTATACCCATCAACACTGGTGAGAACCCAGCCACGTGAACAGCTCCTTGATCAGTTGAAAATGAAACAGCCTGAGCTGTTAACAACGCTAAACTGTTCAGAAAACAACAAAGAGACTAGTCAGGTAAAATTTATTTTAGGCATCATAATTTTAGAATTCTCCCATAAACTTTTTTTAAAATGTACCTTTATTTATTTATTGCATTACTTATTTTGGCTGTGCTAGGTCTTCGTTGCCACATGAGGGCTCTCTCTAGTTGTGACAGTCAGAGGCTACTCTCTAGTTGTGGGGGCATCTCTTGTCACAGGCCAGGCTTTAGGTGTATGGTCTTCAAGAGTTGGGGCACGTGGGCTTAGTTGCTCCTTGGCGCGTAGGGTCTTCTTGAGCCAGGGAGCCACCCGCTGTCCCTGCACTGCAAGTCAGACCCCTAGCCACTGGGCCGCCAGGGGAGCCCTAGACAGTGTTGATGTTGCGTTTATTGTGCGCTCGACGTTGTTCTGAGCACTTTCCACATATATTTACTTAGTTAGTTCTCTCAGCAACTCCATACGGTGAATGCTAGTACTATCCCCTGCTTAACAGGTGAGGAAACTAAGAATTACCTTGTCCCAAATACAAGGATGGAGCTGGAAGTAGAATGTAGAGAATCTCCACAATTTGTGCATTTAACTATAGTAATTATAGAAAAGTTGGGAAATTGGAAAGTAACAAAGAAAGTAAAAAAGTAAACTATAATCTCTTTATTCTGAGATTATCACATTTAACACTTTATTATAGGTACTTTTCTATGTGAAAACATAACAGGAATTATTTTTATTATATTGTAGAATTTCTAATTTTGTTGAGGTTTAACTTTTAAGTAATGGACATTGTGTTATTTTTCAAAGAAAACTGCCTTGTGTGAAGATTTTTTTTAACCCCACCCCCACCATGTGAAGATTTTTAAGCCCTGGGAATTTATCAATTCATCTAGCTTCTTATTTTAGGACTTGGATGAAGAAAATGCGGTTCTGGTGCTCACTGTTGAAGAACCTCTAACTCAGGAACCATCTGTAGATACTAGTTTGGATTGTTCATCAAGTGGTGGGGTTCCATTTTTCCAGGTACCTGATTGTATCTTGTTAATTAACTCTTCCACATCTAATGTAAATCTGTCATTTGCTATTGGGTATAAAGGCATTGCTCTTGATGGATGGAACAGAAAAGTATTTTAGTCATTCCTTTGGGACAGCTTGTTAACTTTTCTGGTTTAAAGAATTTACACAAGTATGATAATTGATTAGGGTTTTTTTGGTAGGAAAAATAAATGCAAAATTTGACTTATTCCCATCCTTGGCTGGTAATCTTCTGTTGTTATTCTTACCCCTTTTCTACTTGATACTAAAAGCAGTCATTTCTTTCTTCTCTCTACCTTTGACATGGATGTCCTGGAGCCTATCTCTGCCCACAGTCAGACTTTGAAGGCTAAGATGTTTAAATTGAGACTGAATGCCTCTCTGGTTTAATGACTAAGTCTCCTGCCTGAGGCTTTTCTCCTATTAACTATTCCCCGAGGTAGCCTGCACTTCTCACCTGCCTTGATCTTGAGCATTTACATCCTGTGCCCTCTCCTTCCCCCTTTTCACCACTTTTGGGAGTATGACACTCTAAACTGTCTAATCTTTCTCTCTCATTTAAAGGCATAAGCCTCGACAGTCTGTGAAGTAATAATTTCCTTACATAGGATGTTAATGTCTACATTTTATGTCATAGTTGAAGTGTTGCTTCTGATGTGTCTATGCTTCCACCATGATCTAAAGATTCTCCATTCCTATTAAGCTATTAAATTAAGCTATTAGGTTCCTATTAACCTATTAATCTGAGCTATTCTAGCTCAGATTCTATTAAATTCCCCTCTCTCTGCATCAAGGCAATTTTATCCTTCAAATTTTCCTACCTTTTGCTTTCTTCTTTACTATTAAAAAACACTAGATATATTTCTATTTTTCAACCCTCTCTTCTATCTTATAAAATTAAGAAAAGAGGGAAAGTTAAGAGAACTTTAGTGGCTGGTTAATCCCTATTTGAAAATTCTTTCATTAGTACAGCATATGATATTCTGAAAGCTAGGCTGAGTGGTTCAGTTATGGCAGGGAAGTTCCTACAGTGCCAGAAAAGACTTGGGATTAGATTTTAGACCTTTAGCTAAAGTCCAGAAATTATTTTTTTCTCTGATATCTATCTGATTTGGGGAAGTTTTCTAGGTTAGGAACTGTAAAGTTGCTTTACAATTTGTCTAAGAATTGATGAGTGGGTTTATAAGAAAAGTCATCAGTTACCTAAAGCTCTCTAAGGGCAAGTACAAGGATTCCAATGAAGTATTCCCAATGAGAAACATGAAATAACTTTTTTAAAAGATAAAATATAGGTTAAATAAAAAGTATCTTGAGATAGCCTATAGATCTATGCTTAAAATAGAATTACCTCTTTTGGGGGGGCAGGGAGGGCTGCATCTTGCAGCCCTTGGGATCTTAGTTCCCTGACCAGGTATTGAACCCTGGCCCTTGCAGTGAAAGCACAGAGTCCTAACCCCTGGACTTCCAGGGAACTCCCAGAATTGCCATTTTTGTACAATAGCCCATCTTTGTTTCCCTAGAGCAAGATTGCTAGCAGCAGCACTATTGACATTTTGAGCTGACTAATTCTTTGTTGTGGTGACCTGTCCTGTGTATTATGTGGTATTCATTAGCAGCTTCCCTGGCTTCTATCCACTGAAAGTAGTACCCCTCTAGGTTTAACAACCAAAAATGTCCTCAGACGTAAGCAAATGTCCCAAGAGGCAAAAATCTCCCTGTTGATAGCCATGGCCCTACAGTAAAATCTGTAATTATTTTTTTGGAAAACCATACAGGAAATTAAATTTCTTTCTCAAACACACCCCCCACTTGGTGATAGAAGGCATTCATTTCTACTTTCCAGGCAAAGTGTTGCCTCAAATTTGTGCTGAGTATTTCTAAAGTTTTCCACACCTAATTTCTTCCCTATAACCCAGAGAATTTTGAAAATAGAATATGATTAATATGTGTCACATGTTACTTTATATTGACTTAATTTTCTCCCTTAAATCCACAGCATAAAAAATCACATGGAAAAGACAAAGAAAACAGAGGCACTAATCCATTGGAGAAGTCTAAAGTAGAAGAAATCATAGAGCAATCTGTTACGAAGAGCAGATTACCTCTACGAGCCCAGAACAATGTTTAGTTAACTTGAGGATTGGTAATTTTACTTTTTAAGGAAAATGAAAAATAAAACCTGTAACCCCAGAATTTGAGCCTTGTGTGTAGATTAAAAATGAGTAGAAAATATCAAGGCAGTACTGTAAATGTAGTTGAATTTACTGTCTACCTATTTTTCTGTCATTGCTATAGCTCCCTCTATGTTAAGTTGGATTTCATTTGGGATTTGCATGGAGTAAATATGTATTTCTAGCTTTTGATATAAAATAGCTCTTTCAGAACAAATAAAAAATGTTTTCTTGTATATTACTAAATAGCAGATAGATAGATGCTGCAGTGTTCTTTTAGGCTTGAACTTATATAGGTAAATATCACCAGCACTTGGTCTTAGGAAGGCCATATCCTTTCTTTTCTTTCTGTGATTGAATTATGTTTATCTTTCCTTGCCTCCTTCCCTAGACTTTTTTATTCTGCCTTCTCAGCTCACTTTCTCCCTTTTTATTTGTCACCAAACCATTTGTAGAACTAGAAAATGGTATCTATCCATTATTATTATGAGATAGCCAGAGTTTTATCTAGAAATCTTTGACACTTTTCTATGGTTATCTTTAAAATCACTGTCAACAGTAAACATAACCCTGGAAATATCCCATCAATATTTTTGTTTCCCCCTAGATGTGAAAAAGCATTTCATTCCTTTATGAGGCCTAACATATTAGCCCCTACAGAGTTCACAAAAAGCCATTCTGCCGGACTATAGATTGCTATTATGGGAGAAAAACCCTGAGTTCTGATTAGTGGTTGTGTGACCCCGTTTTAAGGCCTATGTCTTATACAAAAGGTCACGCTGATTTAAGGGCTTTTTGAAGCTATTGATTATGAGTGTAATTTATATTCTTTTGTTTACTTGGTGAAACTTTTTGTTGTTCTTTGTATATAATAAAATATGTGTGTATATATTTTTCTCTACTGAAATCTTAACCCTTAATTGAAGGTCCCTGATATTTTTTTGATCTAGCAGCCAAATTTCTGGAAGTTGGGATGTTTCAGCATGAAGAACCAGAGCACTTAGAATATATGCAAAGAATAAATTTGTGTCCACATCAAGTTAAGTGTAGAAATTCAGAGTTTGATTTTGATAACTAAGTAAAACCAAGCCCTGTTGGAGAATTAGAAAACGTGCTACTTCAAGGAACTCAATTTGCCTTGCAGAGTATCAATTATCTTAATAAAAATGATCATATAATTTCTCTGCAAAATCAGATGTCAATACAAGCTATGAATAATATCTAATAAAAATAAGTTACCTTTGGTAAATCCATGATTAATAAATTTGATCTCTACATTAACTTGCTTGTCTCATTATTTCTTATTTTGCAGTGGATATGTTTACAGAGTTAAGCAAGTTGTATTAAAATCCCTAAAATAAACTTCCGCCCAGGTACCAGCAAGGAAGAAAGCCCTTGGTAAACATCCCAGCTTTCAGTTGCACTCCACGGGGCTACACCTTAGTGTGAGATGAGTGAGAAACAGGTTGGCCCTCACAGGGCCTGAAGTCCAGCTTTAAGCCATCTCATTCCCAAACTGTTTTAAGGTTATCTAGGAATGCTAATGCAGCTGGTTGAACAGCCTGCGGCTGCTGCTAAGTCACTTCAGTAGTGTCTGACTCTATGCGACCCCATAGACGGCAGCCCACCAGGCTCCCCCGTCCCTGGGATTCTCCAGGCAAGAACACTGGAGTGGGTTGCCATTTCCTTCTCCAGTGCATGAAAGTGAAAAGTGAAAGTGAAGTCGCCAAAATAAATCAGAATTTTAACATCTAGACCCTTAAATTAACTTGGTACATTTTAATATACATTGTGAAGCACTCAAAAAGTAACCCTCAGCAAAAACAGAGTAGGTAGCTTCGAGGACCCATCATTCCTCCTCAGAGATGAAAACATTCAGAAATAATTTTGTCATAACTTGGAAAAATAGAAGTTTATAGAACCAAGCAAATGTTGCATCAGGAACAAAGTAACCTAAATATTAGGAAAGCCTTTTGTGTTTTACTCGCCCTTGCTCCATCCCCCTTCCCAGTCTTGAAGACAGGCAGAAGCCCATGGTTCTCAGAGTGGGACCTCGTTCCCTGGTCCTGAAGAAGCTTAGGCAGTTTTAATCTCAAAAAGTTGTTGAAACCTGTTTAGGCCAACATGAAGGACTGAAGCAAGGCCTTTGTTTCAGCTAACTCTGAACTCAGGTTGAAAAATGGTAGCTGTTTCTTGAAAATATTGTAAGCAAATGACCTGCTGCCACGTTTGGCAGACGATTACAGTTGAGGTAAATAAAGATGTGCCCAAAGCCTGAGAGGAAATAATGGGAGAGAATTTCCGAGGGAAATCAGGCTATTCAAAAACAACAGTATACTAGGGAAGTTAGAAAGCCATCTATGTTTAGGGCAAGTTGCATGCTTAGAGAAGACCTGAGAAGACCTAAGTGTTCACTGCTGGCTGAACTCTGGGCTCAGCACAAGTAGGAAGTGAAGGCTAAGCAGATTTAAAAATGATCTAGCTAAGCACTAAAGGAGTGCTCCAATATAGCCACTCTACAAAGACTGGGAGGAGGTTTTTCCCCCTTTTGTTTTCTTTTAATTCTTGTCTTGTATATATTTTTGCCATAGGCATTCAAGGAAATCTGTTAATACTAGGTGAATATAAGCAAAAAAGTCTTCAAAGAAAAGTCAAGTGAGACTTTACAGAAAAAGTTGAGAAAAGCCACTAAACTGCTACAGCCCACAGCAATGAACAAAGACAAACCATGAGGCATGAAGAATCTGATTGCCAAACTTGCCATAATATTCAAATGTTCAGTTTTCAACAAAAAACGGAGTCTTGCAAAGTATGGCTCATTCGCAGAAGAAATTAACAAACTTGCTGAGGGAACATAAACCTTGGACTTTCAATCAACTGTCTCAAATATGCTCACAGAGCTAAAGGAATCCAGTAAGTTGTCTCAACAAATAGAGAATATCAGTGAAGGAACTGTAAAAAGGAACCATACAAATCTGGAGCTGAAAAGTAACTGAAGTGAAAAAAATCACGAGGCTTCCAATAGTATATATGAACAGGCAACTGAAAGCCAGTGAACTTGAAGCTAAGTCAGTTGAAATTGTCCAGTTGGAGAATCAGGAGGGGAAAAGAATGAAGGACAAATAGAATTTAAGAGACCTGTAGAGCATAATGAAACAACATTTGCAAAAAGGAGGTACCAGAAGGATAGAGAAAGAAAGGAGCAGAAAGAATACTTGAAGAAATAATGGCTGAAAACTTCTCAGATTTGCTAAAACACTCAAAGCTGCATATCCAAGATACTCAACAAGTCCAAACAGTATAAACTCAAGAGATCCACAAGACACATAACTGAACTGTTAAAACTGAAGACAGAATCTTGAAAGCAGCAAGAGTGTAGTCTTCAGGAAAATGCAAATTAAAACCACAGTTAGATATCACTTCACATCCACAAGAATAGCTGTAGTAAAAACAAAATAACAAAAACAACAAAAATAACTTCCCTGTTGGTCCAGTGGCTAAGACTCTGCACTTTCACCACAGGGGGCCCCAGGTTTGATCCCTGGTTGGGGAACCCAAGATACTGCCTGATGCACAGTGTGGCTCAAAACAAAAAATAACAAGTGCTGGTGAAGATAGTGGAAACCCTCATATACTGCTTGTGGGAATGAAAACTGTCAGCCACTGTTTAAAAAGAGCTTGGTGGTTCCTAAACAAGATAAACGTAGAATTACCATTTGACCCAGCAAATCTACCCCTAGATAGAGAAGAGAAAAAATCCAAGAGAAGAGAAAAAACTTATCCACACACATCTGTACACAGATGTTCATGTTGGCACCGCTGCTGCTGCTAAGTCGCTTCAGTCGTGTCCTACCCTATGCAACCCCATAGACGGCAGCCCACCAGGCTCCCCCGTCCCTGGGATTCTCAAGGCAAGAACACTGGAGTGAGTTGCCATTTCCTTCTTCAATGCATGAAAGTGAAAAAAATGCTATAAACAATACAACATAAAATGGATAAAATACATACAATGGATTATTAGCCATAAAAATAATGAAGTGCTGATACCTGCTACTGTGTGGATAAACCTTGAAAAAAATGCTAAGTGAAAGAAGTCAGATGCCAAAATTCATATATTGTATGTTTACATTTGTATGAAATATCCAGGATAGGTAAATTCATAGAAGCAGATTGGTGGATGCCAAGGTTGTTTTGAGTTGGGAGAAAGGGAGTGATTGCTTAATGAGTGTGGACTTTTATGATGTTGGAAATGTGTTGGAACCAGGTAGATGTGGTGGTTGTACAACACTGTGAATATACTAAATGCCATGGAATTATTTTTTTTTAACTAAAAGTTTTGAGGTGTAATTGGCACATATTAGTTTAATTGTACAACAATTTGAAATTTGTATACATTGTAAAATCACCACAATAATTCTCATATTCATTTTATGTGATTTTGACCTAAAAAGCCTTTCAAAATATAAATTGAGTCCTATCATGTATTAAAGAAGTACTTGAATCATAAAGGTATTAACATTGTAGGTAGAACTGATTAGCAGATAGTAAAATGTTCTTAAAGAAACATGACAATTTAAACATATGTTGTATACATTGTGTGCCCATAAAACACAGCTGTTTACGGTCCTTTAAAAATAATTGGGCTTCCCTGGTGACTCAAACGGTAAAGAATCTGCCTGCAATTCAGGAGACCCAGGTTTGATCCCTGAGTCGGGAAGATCCCCTGGAAAAGGGAATGGCAACCCACTCCAGTGTTCTCACTTGAAGAATTCCATGGACAGAGGAGCCTAGCGGGCTACAGTCCATGGGGTTACAAAGAGTTGGACACAACTGAAAGAGTTGGCCGTGACTTAGCAACTAACACTTTCACTTTCAAAAAATAATCCAGAATACAAAGAGTAAAAGTGAAAGTCACTCAGTCGTGTCTGACTCTTTGCGAGTCTATACAGCCCATGGAATTCTCCAGGCCAGAATACCCAGGTATCGAACCCAGGTCTCCCACATTGCAGGTGGATTCTTTACCAGCTGAGCTGTAAGGAAAGCCCACGACTACTGGAGTGGGTAGCATAGCCCTTATCCAGGGGATCCTCCTGACCCAGGAATCGAACCGGGGTCTCTGCCATTGCAGGCAGATTCTTTATCAACTGAGCTATGAGGGAAGCCCAATATACAAAGAGACCAAACATCAACAGGAAAGACAACAGAAACCAATTAGAGAAACTAAAGCTAATGGAGTTGCCAAACAAGATAATTTAAACATTAAACATTTAAAGAATTTATACACAATGAAATATTTTGGATGAAAATTATTTTACAAAGAATCGATAGAAATTCTAGAGCTGAAAAAATATGATAAATTATGAACACGGAATGGGTTTAGTTGTGAACAGACCTCGTTAAGAGAGTTTTTAGAAGTAGATGATAGGGACTTCCCTGATGGTCCAATGGCTGGGACTTGGTGCTCCCAGTGCAGGTGGTCTGGGTTTGATCCCTGGTCAGGGAATTAGATCCAATATGTTGGAGAAGGCAATGGCAACCCACTCCAGTACTCTTGCCTGGAGGAGCCTGGTGGGCTTCAGTCCATGGGGTCTCGAAGAGTCAGACACGGCTGAGCGACTTCACTCACTTTTTGCTTTCATGCACTGGAGAAGGAAATGGAAACCCATTCTAGTGTTCTTGCCTGGAGAATCCCAGGGACAGGGGAGCCTGGTGGGCTTCCGTCTCTGGGGTCGCACAGAGTCAGACACGACTGAAGCGACTTAGCAGCAGTAGCAGCAGCATGCTGCAGCTAAGACCCAGTGCAGCCAAATAAATACATACTTAAAAAAAAGTGGATGATAGGTTGGAAGAAAATCATTACACTGAAGCATAGCAAGACAAGAGGATAAGAAACATGAAAGAAACAGGACATGGTGAAGAGATTAAACATGTACATAATTAGTGCCTCACAAGGAAGAAGAGAGAACGGGGCTGAATCTTTATAATCCTGAACAGGACAAAGGCAAAATCCCACCTAGGTACACCACAGGCAAACTGCTAAAGGATAAATGAAATAAGGAAATAAAGACAATAGAGATAATTAAACTGCTGAAACAAAATAACTGATTGCCACCACAGTGAAAATATTTTTTTAGGGATGATGGTGCATTAAAGCCATTTTATGTGTCTAAGAAATGATAATTGATTTCTGTCATCACCAATCTGGCACTAAAGGAAACACTCAAGGGCGTTCTTTAGGCAAAAAGAAAATGGTGTCAAATGGCCTCTCAGAGATGTAGGAAAGAATAAAGAACAATAAAAAATATAAATGCATAAGAAAGGTAAATCATCACTGTAAAACAATAACACTGTTTCATGAGTCTAAAATATATATGGAATTAAAACCCTCAAGAATAACACATAAGATGGAAGAAAGGAAGAATTAAACAAAGATTCTTTGATTATCGGGGAGGTAGTAAAGATTCTAATATTAGACTTTGATAAGTAAAGTCTAAGGAAAATTAAATTTGAATATATTCTATCATTCGATAAATTTTTTTTTGTAAATGTCAGTACGGCCAAGTTGATTGATAGGGTTGCAGGTCTCCTATAACATTACTAATCTTCTGTGTAGTTCTGTTAATTAAAATGTTAAAGTCTCAGAAATTCTCTGGTGGTCCAGTGGTTAAGATTCTGTGCTTTCACTGCCAAGAGCCCAGATTTGATACCTGGTCAGGGAACTAAGATTCCACAAGCACTTAATGCAGCACCCCCCGCCCGACCACCTGCAAAAAAAAAAAAAAAAAATGTTGAACTATCTAACTGTAAATTTTAAAATTTCTCCTTTCAGTTCTTTCTTTTTACTTCTAGCACTTGAGCTATGAAAGTGAAAGTTGCTCAGCTGTGTCCGACTCTTTGCGACCCGATGGACTATACAGTCCATGGAATTCTCCAGGCCAGAATACTGAAGTGAGTAGCCTTTCCCTTCTCCAGGGGATATTCCCAACCCAGGGATCGAATCCAGGTCTCCCACATTGTAGGTGGATTCTTTACCAGCTGAGCCACTTGCGCTGTGAAGTACATATATATTTAGAATTGTTACACTTCTTGATGAATCAACACCTTTATCAGTATTGTCCCTTTTTATTCTTGGTGACATTCCTTAAAGTGAAAGAGTTAGTCCCTTCAGTCATGTCTGACTCTTTGCGACCCTACGGAATGTAGCCCATGGCTCCTCTGCCCGTGGGATTCTCCAGGCAAGAATATTGGAGTGGGTTACCATGCCTCCCTCCAGGGGCTCTTCCCAACCCAGGGATCGAACCCACGTCTGTTATGTCTCCTACATTGCCACCTGGAAAGCCCAGTGGGGTGGGCAGTCTTTCCCTTCTCCAGGGGATCTTCTGACACAGGGATCGAACCCAGGTCTCCGGAATTGCAGGCAGATTCTTTACTATCTGAGCCATCAAGGAAGCCCATTCCTTATTCTATATTAATGTAGATACTCTAGCTTTATTTCCTTTGTAAAAGATTAATTAATTTAAAAATTGAGTTATAGTTGATTTATAACTCCAGCTTTCTCTTTCTTAATGTTTGTAGACTTTTTGATGATGGCCATTCTGTTCAGTGTGAGGTGATACTTTACTGTAGTTTGATTTGCATTTCTTTAATATGTTTTTTTTTTCTACCTCCTTTAGAAATGTTTTTATGAGTCCATTTTATCTCCATTAAAACTTTTGTTTAGTTTTTCCCAAAGGCTTACTATCTATCTATCTATCTATATATATATATATATATATAGAACTAATCATAGTCTGCCCTCAAAAAATTATACTGAATCATATATAGCTTCAGAACCTAACAGCACACTTCTAATTATTCTCTCTCATCTTTTCTGTGTTTTTCATTTTACTCTTATATTTGCAATAAAACCACAATCCATTGTTACTGTATTTCATCTTGAAAGATAATTAT
Source organism: Oryx dammah (assembly GCF_014754425.2). Classification (NCBI taxonomy): domain Eukaryota; kingdom Metazoa; phylum Chordata; class Mammalia; order Artiodactyla; family Bovidae; genus Oryx; species Oryx dammah. The sequence continues at coordinate 13,546,542 of NW_024070198.1, forward strand.
CTTTGGAGAGATTAAAAATAAGAGAAAGAATGTCTTTCTATTTTCATTTTAACCATTTCCAGAGATCTTATTTTTTGTAGATCTGTCTTTATGTATGATACCATATTCTCTAATATACTCTTGTTGAAGAGCTTCCTTTAATATTTCTTACAGTATAGGACTGCTGGTAATGAATTCTGTCACTTTTGTTTTCTAAAATATTCTGTCTTCATTTTGGAAGATATTTCATCGTGTGTGTAATTCTGGGCTGGCAGTTACTTTCTTTCAGCACATTAAAGATGTCACTGCATGTCCTCTGGTTTGCACAGTTTCTATTAAGAAGCCTAATGTGCAGTTCTTATCTTTGTTCTTCTGCATTTAATGTCTTCTTTCTCTGGCTGCCTTCAAAGTTTTCTCTTTAACTTTGGTTTTCAGTGGTTGGATTAGGGTGGGAGCTAGGTTGCTAGAGAGCTTTTCTCAATGTTCTTTCTCCACCCTCAGCTATCAGCCTTCCCTGTGTGCCTGAACCGGTGAAGGGTTTCTGAGCACTTCTGCCATGGGAAGGTGCTACTCTCTTTTCTCATTCTTGGGTCTCGCTGGCCTGAAGCTGGGGCTTGGGAAGGGTTTTCTGCTGTCCAGGTCCAGCCTTCGTCTTAGCAGGCCATGTGTCCTGGGTCTTGGGGGAGTTGGGCTTTCTCAGTGATCCTGTCCCTCTCTGGGGTAGCCAAACTCTGCTGGGAACTTTGGCAGGTTCTTTGCAGAAGAGTTTCCTGCCCTTCCTCTATGAGTAAAAAAAATTTTTTTAAACCTTGATCACTAGGCTTTCCATGTGGCCTTAGTGGTAAAGAACCCGCCTGCCAATGCAGGAGCTAGCAGTAAATTCCTGGATTCGGAAGATCCCTGGATGGCAACTCACTCCAGTATCCTTGCCTGGAGAATCCCATGGAGAGCAGAGCCTGGAAGACTACAGTCCATAGGGTCGCAAAGAGTGGGACACGACTGAAGCGACTTAGCACCCATGCCCAGCAGTCTTTACATGTATCCCTAGGAGCCACAAGTATTGCTGCCTTTCTCCCTGTGGCTTTGGTCTGTAAGAAAGAAGTCTCTGGACAGAGCTTCATGCCTGTTTTTGTAGTAGTGGCTGCTTCCTTTTCCAAGCCTGCATCACAAATAGAGGCTTCTTCTGATCTCCTCCCTGGGTTTCTGTTTTTCTTGAGCACCTGTAAAGTCTGTGAAGAGCCTGGTAGTGGGTGCAAATTCCCATTTTGTCTGCAGCTCCCAGGGGTTCTATACTTTCATACTAGCTTACATTAAACCTTTGTCAATTTGTTAAATGTTTTAGCTGAATTCCTCTTACTTGCTTGCATGATATCTGGTGTCTCCTTCTCCCAGGTCAGCTATCACTCTTCCCTGTCTCTCAATAGGAAATCCTTTTTTCTCAAAGTGCTTGGCTGGCCTGAGACCTCAGCTCTCTAACTGGTGCAGAAGTTATGATTGTGTTTGTCTAGATTTTTTCTTGTTAGAGTGACAACAATGGTCTTTATAACTTTCTGCATCCTAGGTGGGAGCGAAATCAATATAGTCTCCTGTTAACATCTTCTAACTTGTTAGATAAATAGTGGGACTGATTTCAAGAGAGATTCCCTTTTCAAATGTGTGCCTGTTTTGTTCCCATTTGACTCTTCTTATTTATTATTTCTTCTGGCTCCTTACCAGCCAAATCTTTCTCAGTCTTTATGATAACCTCCCATGCCTTCAAAGATACTTCCCCCTGTGTGTTTGAAAAAGCATATAAGAATTAGATCCTATTAAGGTTAATCTAATCTCCATGTTGAAAAGCTTTTATTTTGAAGGAAACTGAAAACCTTGCTGCTGTACCTTGGGTGGTAAATTATCTGCAGGAACAAGTGGCTTTCATTCAATAGAAGCTTCAGTAGCACATTTCATTTGGTACTTTTTCCCCTAAAGAGGAAGAGAAAGAAGAGAAACTGATAAAAACTATTTCATAGATATGCTATGAAAAATATTATTTTAAATGGCTGTTACTTTCTCACTGAATTATAGATCATGTGGTTGGATAACTCAGAATTAGAAGAATTAACCAGTTAGCACCATGCTCAAAATAAATTTGATTTCTACACTACGAGTTAGAAGAGCACCAGTTAGAAGAACAAGAACAGGGACTTCCCTGATGGTCCAGTGGTTAAGAATCTGCTTTGCAGTTCAGGAGATGTGGGTTTGATCCTTGGCAAGGGAGCTAAGGTCTCACATGTTGTGTGGTGCCATCAAAAAATGAAAAAAAGAATAGCAAAAACAAAATCAAGCTAAACTTTTAAAATCACTCTGATTTTTCTTTTTATCAAAGGGAATAGACCATGAATTAATGAAACTAATAAGCTTTTCTTGAAGTTTCTATAAAGAAAAATAATGTGCCTGTTTTCTATCCTTTGTATGAAAAAGTATCTTTGATTATTTAAAACAAAATATTGGATAATTAAAATGTAATCAAAACACTTTAAATATATGGAGTTTCAAGTTAAGTGAAAGTCACTTAGTCATGTCCAGCTCTTTGCGACCCCAAGGACTGTAGCTTGCCAGGCTCCTCTGTCCACAGATTTCCCCAGGCAAGAATACTGGAGTGGGTTGCATTCCTCTCTTCAGGGGATCTTTCCGACCCAGGAATCAAACCTGAGTCTCCCACACTGCAGGCAGATTCTTTACCATCTGAGCCACCAGGAAAGCCCATTATTTCAAAGCCCAGGGTTTGAAATAATCTAGTGCAATTATTGCAATTTTTAAAATAAAAGGTAATAGAGTAGAAATCAAATTTGAGCTAACTGGTTAATAATTCTGTATATACTAGATCTATGTATGTACTTATGTACTGAGCATAATAGACAATATATACTTGCTTATACATTTAGATTTAATGAAATAACTTGCCCTCCTTTTTTCTTTTGAGGAGACTTCCTGTTTTTCACTTAAATGTTCCAGATCACTCAGGAATGGTTGCACACCTAGGGAATAAAGTAATAGTTACGGACTTGTTTAAAAACAGTACTTGCACCTGCTACAGTTGCTTAACCGAATAGAGCCACAGAAAGATCTTGTTTAAGAATCATTTCTGATATTAAATCCTTGCTTTGCTCTTCATTAGCTCTGTGCCTTTAGACAAGTTGTTTGATTCTCTGGGCCTAATACCTCATCCATAACATGGAGTTGTTACCTATCTGCTGGACTATCAAAAGGTAGCAAAGTTTCTTGGGTTTCCAGCCTTAGAGGGATAATAAGGTGGAAAATAATGAGCCTAGAGTCATTTGTTTTTTTTAATGTTTCCTTTTTTTGTCTGTGCTGGGCCTGCGTTGCTGGGCAGGCTTTTCTCTAGTTGCAGTGCATGAGCTTCTCATTGAGGTGGCTTCTCTTGTTGTGGAGCACAGGTTCTAGGGCCCTCGGCCTTCAGCAGTCATGGCACCCAGGCTCTAGAGAACAGGCTCAGTAGCATGGGCTCAGTGGTGCATGGGCTTAGTTCCTTCGCAGCTTGGGGTATCTTCCCAGATCAGGGATTGAACTCGTGTTTCCTACACTGGCAGGGGATTCTCGTCCACTGAGCCACCAGGGAAGCCCGAGTCTATAGTCATTTGGTGGCTGGTTTTCCATCAGCTTCAAGGCTGGACCTCCACGTGTGACAACCTCCTGCTCTACTTCCACAGTGAGTGTTCCCGAAGACCACGAATGAGAAGGATCTCACAAACTCTGCTCGGTGCCACGAGCCACCACGTTTAGGAGATGCTGCTTTTCATCTTGACCTACAGCTGCTGCACCATTGCTACTGCCCTTGTGACTGCTGCTCTTGTCCATATTCCTTGTCTTCATTCCCTCTAAATATTCTCGACTATCCAGATGGTCACCTCCTTACTGAGAGAGAAAGAATAGGTTTGTCCTCCCTCAGTTCAATTCAGTCGCTCAGTCGTGTCCGACTCTTCACGACCCCATGAACCACAGCACGCGAGGCCTCCCTGTCCATCACAAACTCCCGGAGTCCACCCAAACCCATGTCTATTGAATTGGTGATGCCATCCAACCATCTCATCCTCTGTTGTCCCCTTCTCCTCCTGCTGTCAATCTTTCCCAGCATCAGAGTCTTTTCCAATGAGTCAACTCTTCGCATGAGGTGGCCAAAGTATTGGAGTTTCAGCTTTAGCATCAGTCCTTCCAATGAACACCCAGGACTAATCTCCTTTAGGATGGACTGGTTGGATCTCCTTGCAGTCCAAGGGACTCTCAAGAGTCTTACTCCAACACCATAGTTCAAAAGCATCAATTCTTCAGCACTCAGCTTTCTTTATAGTCCAACTCTCACATCCATACATGACCACAGGAAAAACCATAGCCTTGACTAGACAGATCTTTGTTGACAAAGTAATGTCTCTGCTTTTTAATATGCTGTCTAGGTTGGTCATAACTTTCCTTCCAAAGAGTAAGCATCTTTTAATATCATGGCTGCAATCACCATTTGCAGCGATTTGGGAGCCCCCCAAAATAAAGTCAGCCACTTAAAGCAGTTTCCACTGCTTCCCCATCTATTTGCCATGAAGTGATGGGACCAGATGCCATGATCTTCGTTTTCTGAATGTTGAGCTTTAAGCCAACTTTTTCACTCTCCTCTTTCACTTTCATCAAGAGGCTTTTTAGCTCCTCTTCACTTTCTGCCGTAAGGGTGGTGTCATCTGCATATCTGAGGTTATTGATATTTCTCCCAGCAATCTTGATTCCAGCTTGTGCTTCTTCCAGCCCAGCATTTCTCATGATGTACTCTGCATATGAGTTAAATAAGCAGGGTGACAATATACAGCCTTGACGTACTCCTTTTCCTATTTGGAACCAGTCTGTTGTTCCATGTCCAGTTCTAATTGTTGCTTCCTGATCTGCATATAGGTTTCTCAAGAGGCAGGTCAGGTGGTCTGGTATTCCCATCTCTTTCAGAATTTTCCACAGTTTATTGTGATCCACACAGTCAAAGGCTTTGGCATAGTCAATAAAGGAGAAATAGAAGTTTTTCTGGAACTCTCTTGCTTTTTCGATGATCCAGAGGATGTTGGCAATTTGATCTCTGGCTCCTCTGCTTGTTCTCCCTAGAAACCCAGAAAACCCGTTTTGTACTCAGGGTTGGGCTATCAGCCTGTCAAACGCTGTTTTCTCCTAGAAGTTCTGGAGTGATGTTCAGTGACCCATATTTCATGACGCCATCCTGGGGCCAGGGACAGTGACGGGTGCTGACTGGAGACAGGGATGACCAAGATAGAGCTTCTGCACTTTAGGAACCATTAGTCTTCTCCAGTCTTGGGGACTATATCCTATTTCATTAAGTTCAGTACCCCAAATCAACCTGGCATTCATGTTCATTTCTTCTTTTATACTACTTCCACTTCTTATTTTTATTATTTATTTATTTTTGGCCCTGCTGCACAGCATACAGGATCTTACTTCCAAACCTGTGCCCACTTTAGTGGAAGTATGGAATCCTAACCCACTGGACTGCCAGGGAGTTCCCTTACATTACTTCCACTTCAATCATTCCATCCCTCTTCTCTTTTCTTCTCTCTTCCCTGTCTCCAACACGACTCTTTTCGTTTTAGCTTAAGTGGCTGAGTGATACAAGGTTCTAATAACCAGGATCCTGAACTCAGAAGAGGAACAAATCAACATGATCTTTCCTCAACTAGCAACAATTGAGGAAATATATAGCCCTGCCTCTGTTATCAATTCCCTTTTTCTTCAACATAAGCCATGCAAATAGTATTTTGCATAATTTATGAGGTTAAAAATTAATCAACCAAAAATTGCTTGTGTTCACTGAGGGAGAAGGAAAGATGGGCTAAACTAAGTTCTTCACTGCTTAGTGTTTGCACTAGGCAATATTTATTCTACTCCTTTCAGACAGAAGGCGGTTGAGAACGCACCAGGTCAGAGTTGCTTCAGCTGTCTCCAACTCTTTGCAACCCTATGGACTGTGGCCCATCAGGCTCCTCCATCCATGGGATTCTCCAGCCAAGAATACTGGAGTGGGTTGCCATGCCCTCCTTCAAGGGATCGTCCAAACCCAGGGATCGAACCCATGTCTCCTGAACTGGCAGCTGAGTTCTTCACCCCTAGTGCCACCTGGGAAGCCCCAAAATGGTTAAGAAACTTATCAAAGTTCACAGTAAAAATGGCAGAGCTTGAATTAAAAAATTACGTTTGTTTGACTCCATTCACCCTTTCAAAAATATCTATTGAGCACCTACTACATGCCAGACACAGTTTCAGGAACTGCGTTGTTCACAGTTCAAAAAGTACAAAAGTACAGCCTAAAGCCATTTCCAGCCTCATTCTTACTCCCACGCCTATGTCTGCACCACCATGCAGTTGCCTTCGAAGCTACTGATGTTACCGGTTTCTTGGGACCTATAACTTCAGGCAGGAATTTCCCTTTTAGGTCAAACCTTGGCATAATCGATATTCCCCACCTCTCCTAATAGTCTCAGACTTCTTTGATGAGTTGTGTGAAACAACTCAGTATTTCAGGCCCATTTCACAGCTGGGGGAAAAAAAAGTGTCCTTGGGAAGCCAGATTATGTTTTATCTGAGATGAGGTCGTTGCCAAGCAAGAGAATGAGTACCTGTAGGCAGCTCACAGTTTCTTGACCATGAGGCACTTAATTTTCCAGGAGGTCATCCACCCCAGCTCTCAGTGATCCTCATACTTAGGATTTCCAAAATGTTTCCACTTCACCTCTCTGAACTGAAGATTTCTCTAAGACCCCTCACAGTCCTGCTGAATAAGATCTGCATCTCCTTTGCGGTCTGGGAATCATGAAATTTGTTGCCTTTTCCTTGTCTCAGAAAATAATCTTTGGAGTATTCCTTAGAGTTAAGGACAGTGGAATTTTGTGCCCATATCTCAAATGATTTCATGAGAATTTAAAAAATCAGAACCAGAGTCTGAAATGGTTTTAACTTTTTCTTTGGATTATTTGGTTCCTTGGTAATAAACTTCCTCTTTCTCTCTCTTGTAGGGTGTGATTAGAAAGAAGTACACCTGCCTGGTGAAAGATTGCAAATGAAGGCATACAGGGCCAGGGGTGAAGGTTGGCACACTGAACAGAGAGGGCCCATGGTCCACACAGCATGAGTCCTGGTTCATCACTTCTGGTTCTTTCTCCAGGACTACTGCCTGGGAGCTTAGCTGAATATTTACAAGTTTGGATTACATGTCAAACTGTCACTTCTGATATTATTGCTCTTGTTAAAATTATTATAGTGTATGTTACTGACTTTCATGTGACACTCTTTCATCAAAAAAAAAATAATGTAACACCATTATTTCTACTTAGAAATAATTTAACACCATTATATCTACTTAGATATAATTCACACCATATAATGCACCCATTAAATATTTTCTTTTCTGGATATTCTCAAAGTTTTATAACTATCACTACAGTAACTTCTCAGAGAAGGCAATGGCAACCCACTCCAGTACTCTTGCCTAGAAAATCCCATGGATGATGGAGGAGCCTGGTAGGCTACAGTCCATGGGGTCACAAAGAGTCGGACACGACTGAGCGACTTCCCTTTCACTTTTCACTTTCATGCATTGAAGAAGGAAATGGCAACCCACTCCAGTGTTCTTGCCTGGAGAATCCCAGGGACAGGGGAGCCTGGTAGGCTGCTGTCTATGGGGTCACACAGGGTTGAACACAACTGAAGCAACTTAGCAGCAGCAGCAGCTTCATTTACCTCCAACTTCCTTAGCCCTAGGCAACCACTAATCTACTTTCTGCCTGTACAGATTTGCCTTTTGTGGACATGTCATAAATGTGGCCTTTTGTGTCTGGCTTCTTTCACTTAGCAAAATGTTTCAGTTCATCCACGTTGTAGCATCCATCAGTACATCATTCCCTTTTAATACCAAATAATATTCCATTGCTTGACGTACATTTATTCATCCATCAGTATGTGGACATTTGGGGTGTTTCTTTTTGGCTGTCATGAATATTTCTACTGTGAACATTTGTGTACAAGTTTTTGTATGGACAAACATTTTCATTTCTTGGGTGTATACCTAGGAGTGGAATTCCTGGGTCCTACAGTAACTGTTTAACCTTTTCAGGAACTCCCAGGTTGTTTTCCACGGCTGTGGCTTCATTTTACACAGCCACAGCTTCATTTTACACAGCCACCAGCAGTGTATAGGGTTCTAAATCTATACATTCTTACCGTTATTTTTTTTTTAAAGAAATTACTATAGCTATCCTACTGGGTATAAAGTGGTGTCTAATTGTGGTTTTCATTTGCATTTCCCTGATGACCAATGATATCGAACATTTTTTCACATGCTTATTGACCATTTGTGTATCTTCTTTGGAGAAACGTTTATTCAGATCTTTTGCCCATTTAAAAAATAGTGTTCTCTGTCTTTTTTGTTATTGAATTCTTCATCATTATTTAAATGGAGCAAATAAATATCATAAGCTCCACCCAAAGCTCAATGGTTGGTAAAATTTATCCACATTATGGTGTTATGTAAAGTACGTGATAGTATGTGAAATGTGACCGCCACTGAAGCACCGTCGTGATGACTGTTGCCTGTGTATTCCAGAGCTCTGATCCCATTCATGACAAGGACAAAATATTTCTTTTGATCATAGTAGCATCTTGTAAGTCAGTAAAACCCTAAAACACTAATTAGTTAGATATTGTCAAATTTTAAATAAAATATAATACAATGACTGAATATGTGATTTACTAAATGATTTAGTCATTCCAATGGCTGAAGATAATTAAACTTTTAGTATAAGCAAAAACAAGATTACATTGTTATACAAAATCCATTCATGCTCTCAAGGTATAGTTAATTTGAAGTTTTACTTCTATGTACATTTAACTATTGAAAATAAGTTGCAAAAATTTTACGAAAGCTGTTATTAGATAAACTAGAGGTAAGAACCACCTTCTCTTCGTACAAAGTTTGGTATCTCACACAATAGTAGTGACTAAAATAAATGGTGCCAAAATTTTGGAGTCTTTTTAAATTCAGAATATAATTAAAATCTCATGTAGCTTTATTGGTTTTAGTATCCAGCAGAGAAAAAATATTGAAACTCCAAGAGATTTTGAATTAAATAGCTACAACAGTTTTGTTTTATTGGTTCTGACTGGGAGAAAAAAAATTATAAGGACAACTTTGGAAAAATCTAGTTCTTTTAGAGCCCCAAATGACTTTTAAAACAATAAAACAAACTATAAAACCTACACAAGTGATATTAAAAATTATGTAGTTCAATGAATGTGACATTCACAAATGTGGTTGTAATTTTTTTTTAACTATAGTGAAATGAACATGGATCTGAAGACTGGATTTAGAAGAGGTGGTGTTATATAGCTTAACAGAATTAAGTGCTTCAATTTGCTGGTTAGGATTATGTAGCTGAGTTGGAATGTATACCAATGCTTTATAAGATCTCCATTACCTCACAGGATCTGTGGCTAAATCAGAGAAAGGAATGATGCTTCCTTTTCCTATATTAGTGATTATTTCCCTAGTATTTTATTTATTTATTTTTTTCCCCTAGTATTTTAATATTTATTTTTGGAATGCTAGTAGACTTCGATCTTTTTGGCTTGTGGCTGAGTCATGTACAGAATAAACTATAAACTCATACTATTTATGAAGATGGAGAATGAAGGCTCACTAGTGATTTACTGTAAGGGCATTAAATGAATTGGAATAATAATCTCAATTATGTGCTAGGTAGAAGGGGCAGGAAAAAGGAGAAAAACAAAGATGAGGGAGAAAAGTTTTGTGACAAAATAATAATCACAGTCACCTGGTTAGTTTCCTGAGGTCCCAATCTTTGAAGACTCAACATAACTTCTGAAGTCCTTTAACATAACCACTGTTCTTTTTTTTGTCCCCAAATCCAATCTCTGTCTTTGGTACAGAAGAACATACCCCTCATGCCACAGTCTCCCAGCACCTGCCTGAATTCTCCATCGCTTTGTGAGGAGAATTATGACTTGGGGGTGGGGGGCACACAACATCAAACCAGACCCCAGAGAGACCAGTGATTTGCAAATGGCCCTCCACAGATGGTTTCCAGGAGGTATGCACTACCTAAACTTGTATGCAGATTTAACAAATAATTCAAATAATTTTACCTTTTAAAAAGACTTGAGAGAGTGTTTTCATTTTTAAATAAAAATCATACTTTTTAAGTTTTTATATTCAAAAAGGTCAAACTTACAGAGAAGCTGAAACTAGTACAATGAACATCTGTATGATCTTCACTTAAATTCACAAATGAATAATTTTTCAATTTGGTTTATCTCCATCTTTACATATACATATATGTACATATGTTTGTGTATCAATTTGAAAGTAACTTGCAGGTTTCATGACTTTTCACACCCCAGTACCTTAGCTTGTACCTCCCAGAATAAGGATATTTCAACCTGTGATACCAATATCACATCTAAAACAGTGAACACTAATGATCCTTCATTCTCCATCTTCATAAATAGTATGAGTTTGTAGTTTATTCTGTACATGACTCAGCCACAAGCCAAAAAGATCGAAGTCTACTAGCATTCCAAAAATAAATATTAAAATACTAGGGAAACAATCACTAATATAGGAAAAGGAAGCATCATTCCTTTCTCTGATTTAGCCACAGATCCTGTGAGGTGACAGAGATCTTATAAGGCATTGGTATAACATTCCAACTCAGCTACATAATCCTAATTGTATGTCACCTAACATACAATTCCTATTCAGTTTTTGCCCATTATCCTCCTAAATGTCTTTCATAGCTTAAAAAATTCAGAATCCAGTCAATCTGGGGTGACACTGTGAGACCCTGTGAAAATCCTCATCCTTAACAATGTTTCCCTGAATGATTTTGGTGTCCAGTGATTCCTGAACGAATTATTACTTTTCTGATTTTTATCACTTGTTAGCTAGCATTCTTCCAGTTTTACCATCTACCATCCCTTTCTGTCTCTCTTTGAGTATCACTATAGGCAGTGATACTATGAACTCTTTTAATCCATAGTTTCGATGCTTTAATGACCCCAAATTTGGCCAATGGAAGACCCTTCAAGCTGGTTCCTGTTTTCTTTCTGTGGTTTTTGGTACCAGATGCCTGGAGCTCACCTTGTATTTTCCTGCCCCAACCTAGAATCAGCCACTCCTTCAAGGACCTACTTATATACATCCACACGGTTCCATTCTCCAATTCCAAACTGTCACAAAGCGTACAGTACATTCTCCCTCCAACCCTACCTCTCTCTTCATAGACAGCCAATGTTGCTAGGTTTTTGTGTATCCTCTAGAGATAGTTTCTATAATAATAGAGCAAAGATGCAGATAAATATTCTTCTGTCAACTTCTTAACTGAAGTGATAGCATATTATCACTTTGTATTATCACTTTATCATATTGTAGCTCTTGTCTGTCATCAGATTTTGAAAGATACCTAGGATCCCAATCCCAAAAGATTAGAAACCTTTAGGCTAAATGCTAAATTTCAGATAAGAAAAACTCAGGGACGGTGACTTGAAAAGCTGTACTGAGAACACTCAAATACTATACTCTCTGGACTTGAAATGTTAGTTCCCCTCCAGGTTCCTAGACACCTACTCATTTTTCAAACATCACTTCCTTGGGGAACCCTTTCCCTTCCTTAATTCATCTCCCTCCCCCAAGGAGATGTCCTCTCTTACAAGGTTCCTGGTCATCGCGCACTTCTAGCGCATATGTAAGTCACTGTGTTAAAATTTGTTTCCTGCCGCTGCGAGGACTGGACCCACATCTGTTCTGTTCACTGCTGGCATACAGTAGTTGCTCACACACACACACACACAGTTTGGACTGAGACTCGAACTCAAGCCATCCGGCTTCCAGCCCACTCTGCCTAGTGCTGTCCCGCTGCAGTCGGAGAAATAATCCCAAGATGTAAATAAAAACTCTTAATAGAAAAAGCCGGGAAGTTGGTGTTTTTTTGTTTTTTTTTTTTCCCTTCTAATTCCACGACTGACGGAGGACCTTAGCAGAAACCGCTCACCGCGAGGTGTGACGACCGCGGGAGGGCGTCAATCAAGAAAATGCCCCCTTGCCCCGCAGGCGAGTGGAGCTGCACAGAGCCGAGGCCACACCGGGTAGCGTCGCCGCTTCAATAGAAAACACGTGCAAAACGGGAAAGCGGGACTGCGCGCAGCTGCTATCCCCCAGGACCTGGGGACCAGGGGACATGGAGCAGCCCACATGGGATCGGAGAAGACTGCACAGCTCCCGCCAGGCGCCGCAGGACCCCGACCTTCCCTTGATTCCTGCCCGAAGGGACGTCGGTCTACCAGCGTCCCCGGGACCCCCGAATGACATGGGCTAGAGAGGCCTGAGTCCGGAGCACCTGATGTCTAATCGTCCTTACCCACAGGGATGCAGGCAAGGGCCGTGGCTCTCTCTCCCTGGAGCTCCCCCAGGAACCCAGGGCACTCTCCCGCTACGAGCACTCCGGAGACGCCCGGGGCCACGGCCAGTGCTACCGTTACTCCAGGGAGCGCGCCGACAAGGGAGGGTGCTCTCAGGCCGGGGAAGGAGCGGCCCGACCAGTGGCGTCCACGCCTGCGGGGCCCGAGTCCTGTAGCCCCTTGCTCGGGCCGGCTGCCGCCACCGCGGGCCCGTGCCTAGACCAGTGCCCTCGAGTTTCGGCGGAGATGCCTCCCCGCCGAAGCTAGGGCTGCCTGACTCCGCCTTGCAGGCAGCTATTGGCCTCGCGCCTCGCTCGACGGACGCGGCACTGGGCTTCCGTCGAGGGCGTCCCGGGCCAGGGTGCTTGGAGTCCCGAGCGTCGGCGGCGGCTGGACACCCGGGCGCCGGGGGCTCAGAGGCGGCGAGCAAGCGAGCGTGTCCCGGGGGCGGAGAGCTCGGCCGGCGGGGGCGGGCCAAGGGTGGGGGCGGGAGGCGGCTCCCGGGGCTCCGCGCCATTGGCCGCAGGGCCTGGCGGCAGGAAGGGGCCAGAGAGCGCGGCCCCACCCCGCGGCCGGCGGAGCCTATCGCCGGGAGCGCGGAGCGCGGATAAATGTAGCGCCGCGGCGCGGGCCGGCAGCTCTCCGAGGGGCCGGAGCGCGGCGCAGCCATGCAGTACCCGCACCCCGGGCCGGCGACGGCGGCGGGCGCCGTGGGGGTGCCGCTGTACGCGCCCACGCCGCTGCTGCAGCCAGCGCACCCGACGCCGTTCTACATCGAGGACATCCTGGGTCGCGGGCCCGCCGCGCCCACCCCCACGCCCACGCTGCCGTCCCCCAACTCCTCCTTCACCAGCCTCGTGTCCTCCTACCGGGCCCCGGTATACGAGCCCACGCCGATCCACCCCGCCTTCTCGCACCACTCCGCCGCCGCGCTGGCCGCCGCCTACGGACCTGGCGGCTTCGGGGGCCCTCTGTACCCCTTCCCGCGGTCGGTGAACGACTACACGCACGCCCTGCTCCGCCACGACCCCCTGGGTAAGGCCGCCGGGGTCATGGCGGGGCCGAGCCGGGACAGCGGTGAGGAAGGCGCCACCCGGCAGGTGGCAGCGCCCTGGAGGCGGCGGGGGCGGAGGGGGAGGCAATAGAAAGTTGTGGCAAAAGCGATTGAAAAGCGGCTGCCGGGCGTGCGCGGGGGACCGGAGGCGCGGGCCCCGGCGGCGCGCAGCCCAGACTGACCGCACCATGACTCAGATTGGTTTTCCTGCACCTTGCAGGCGTCGGGGCGCGCGGGCCAGAGCCAGACCGCCGGCGCTGCCGCGGGGGCCGGCGGCCGAAGGAGCCCTGGGGGCGCTTGTCTTCCGGGGGTTGGGAGGCTCCCTTAGCTGGAGGGACCGGGAAGGCAGTGCCAAGGTGCCCCGGGCCGCTCCCCCTGCCCCTGAGCGGCAGGGATAGCTGTCGGGCCCCGGGTGGTTACGGGGCTGGACCTGGTTCAACAAGCTTGTGCAGTGAAAGAGCCTGACCCTTTCCGTTCATACAGGAAATCTTGAGTTCTCGATAGGAGTAAATCTGGTTTCAGAAGCTGTTAAGTGTTTTCCTGGCTGCATGAAGCAGACCCTTCCCCCGGAGTAGTGCACGCTGCTGATTATTTTATCGACATCCTCAATACAGACAAATTCAGGAAACACTCGACTTCTGATAGCCGGGATCCGTTTTTCTGATATTGTTCATTTCCTCTGTGTGGGATGTGACTTTATGGCAGCTAAAATAACCAGTTGCTTCCTTTTTTTTTTTTTTTTTTGAGGCTGTTTTGCACCAGTCTGAATCCTGACGTAAGCAAAATCTCGCAAAAAAAAAAAAAAAAACATTGCCCCCTTTCAAAGCGTTTAGCGCAGACCTGCAGACCGACGGACAGACGGACTGACTGACCCACCCGTCTTTGGAGTAGGGAGGGCAGCGCTGACACGTTGGCCGAACGAAGTTTGCGGGACTTATCCCCTCAGTGCGCGCCCTAAGAAATGAGCCACCTGTGATCCGCGCCCGGTGGCCCTTGGGGCCTCCGGGCTTCTGAAGCCTCCGGTACAGAAAACGCGACTCCTTGCTTTGGCCCACCAGACTTTTCCGTCTACTGTCTGTTATTGGCAGCTTCTGTAGGCACCCTGGAGATAACTGACATTTTAATTAATTAGTTAATTAGTGTTAGCATTGGTGTGGGCCCCTCGCTCAGTTCTCCACCTTCCTTTCTCATCGCTCTAGAGACTTTCGGGGGAATTATATTTTAGTGTTGGGTGGTTTTTTTTTTTTAAGTTATTGTGTTTTTTATTCCATCCTCGAAGGTATGATGCTGCAGGCCCGGTGTGGCTCTGTTCGCCTGCTGGGGCCGGAGGGAGACCCTCGGCCCGGCAAGCCTGGGGGCAAACGTTTTCACAGAGCGCGCCCTGGGTTTCCTCGGGACTAAGCAGGAGGAAGCAAAGGGTTTTTCGAGATAGACCAACAGGAAACACATTGACGGAAATGTTGCCATAGCCCACGGGGTGGCTTTAACTGGCCGCCCCCGCCGGCCGGGTGTGAAATCAGAGGGGGGCCTGCGCCCTCCGGCCAGGATTGGAAGCCTCACTGACACCCGTCGCCCGAGCCGGAGGGCTTTCCTGGTTGCCAGGTCGCCGGCCCCTGGCAGCGACGCTTTGGCTAGGGTGACAGACCCTCTCCCCCCAACATAAAGCACACACGGGTCTTTGGAAAGTTTGGTTCCCCAGGGGAGAGGACCCCTCTGCAGGTCTTCTAGGCTAATAAAGTTAGTTGTGTATACATTCTGAGAGCGACTGGTTAAAGAGGTTATGGTATTTTTTAAGCTCAGCCTGTAGTCGATGTTCTTTGGGGGATCAAATTGATTGTATCTGGCTCTGGGTGTGATGGGTGTGTGGGTCTGTGGGCATATGAAGGTGATCTTCGTGCGTATGCAGTGTGGGTGTGTGCCTTTGGATGTTCCTGTGTCTCCGGGTGTGATGTGTATTAGTGGGAGCCTGCTGGGTCCGTGGCTCAACAGGTTTATGTGAATGTGTCTGACTGAGTGCCCAGCAGCCTCCCTTCCCCTTGTCACCCCCCCCCACCCCCCCAACAGTGCGGGCTGGTCTACGGGTGGGCCAGGCTGCTTCAGGGCCGCTTCTAACCAAGATGCTCTGGCCCGCAGGCAAACCCCTGCTCTGGAGCCCTTTCTTGCAGAGACCTCTGCATAAAAGGAAAGGAGGCCAGGTGAGGTTCTCCAATGACCAGACCATCGAGCTGGAGAAGAAGTTTGAGACCCAGAAGTACCTCTCCCCGCCCGAGAGGAAGCGGCTGGCCAAGATGCTGCAGCTTAGCGAGAGGCAGGTGAGTCGCCTCGCGGGCCGCGGGCCGGGGAGTCTCCTGGGGCCGGGGTCTCGGGGCAGAAGGGAGACAGTGAGCCCACCGGCCGCTGTTTGCCTCCTGAACTTCTCCTCGCCTTCCCAGGTCCCTCGGGATGCTGGACTTGTGGCAAGTTTTCTTTCTGTCTTTCTGTAGGTCAAAACCTGGTTTCAGAATCGACGGGCTAAATGGAGAAGACTAAAACAGGTATTAAAATGGTTCTGTTTCTATGGAAATAAATATTTTTATCATGTTATCTCAATGCGGGGCCTGTTGTAGGTTGTATGCAAAAGTTATTTGAGGGACTATTTAACCTCTTCACCTTGATTAAAAAGGCAAATAGTCCTGCTGAAATTCAGGATGAGTTGTTCAGGCGGCAGTAATGCTAAAAGCACCTAATGCAGCTCCTATATCAATTATGCTTGGGTTTTCACACACTGGCTAGTAAAACTCCCAGCTAATTGTTTTATAAACCCCATATGTTGTTTATCTAATTAACGCAGGAAAGATAAAGTAATTGACAGTAAATGACTTAAGCAGTTATCTTTGGGAGAAAATTGTTTCTTTTATTTACACAGCCATAATAAAACCAGGCAGAGCTCAAGGGTAAATATAAGGAAATAAACACCTTTAAGTCTTGTTTGCACTGTTTTTTAGAAGAATTAAATATCAAAGAGTTTAACAATTATTTTCCTTCTAATTCTAGCTCTTAAAATGAATATAAAAACAGCAAGAGACTACCCAAGCCTGTTTGAAAAGTAGCTTAAACTTTCTAACAGTCTTTCTTCCAGTGACCTTGTTACGTAATATGTGATAAAAAGTAAAGGCTAATTCAGTTTTTAAAGAAGCTCTGTTGACTTAGAGCTAAAGATTTGTTTTTGATGTTCTAATCTGATATTTTCTCCTAAGTTATCTGACAAATGCTGAAGTTTTCACTTACCAGTTTATATAGCTTATAATAAATAAATTTTTTTGAAATGAATAGGGAAATGGAAAGCAGTTTGCATTTTCAAATTTAGCAATCATAATTTTTTCATTAAAAACAATAATGTTACAAAAAACACTTTAAAACAAAATAAAATTCCCATAATTTCATTATTCTAACACAATTTTTAAAATTTCGAGTTTCCTCTCAATATCTGAGCCTTGTAACTTACCACATAGTTATAAGCTTGGTAAATCTATTATTCTATAGTCTTGTTTTAGGGGAAAAAAACTTCAGTGGTATATCATAGTTTTCCATAGTATTTATGTGCATTTTAGACAAAAACAGGATTAAAAATTTATTAACTTATTTAGTTCTTGGTCAAAGGTAGTTTATCAAGGACTTTAAAAATAGTCATTCCTGTGTAATAAGGGAATATTTTCAAGAAATTTCCTCCAGATTTTAAGTAAATTATAGTTATTTCCCTTTTCAATTGGCAACATTCTTCCAATTCTGCATTTTTCTTAGCCATGATTGTAACTTGCTGTACATATTTATGTGTGTATATGTTTGTAAACTTAGTCCAGAAAATGCATAAAAAACAATTCAGTCTAATAATTTTGGAACGTTATCCTTAATGCATTATTTAGCATTCATATTTTTTAAGTGTCTATGCATTATTTAGCATTCATATTTTTTAAGTGTCTAAAAAGTTATTAAACTTACCTAAAGTTATCTAAAATTATTAAACTGAATTGTTTTTTATGCATTTTCTTCAAGGTTTAAATATTTGAAGAATAAATATAGTGTATATCTGTAGTGATCTGATTTCTTTTTCTTCCTAAACTTTTAAGAACCTTGATACCATAGGTCTGGGCTGGAGTTAAGTATTCGTTTGACATGATACATTTACAGTTATATTTGTGGTTAGTTGTTTTTATCTGCCAAGAAGAGTATAATTGTTCTCTGATACGACAGGAAGTTCACCTTCCAAGTGAGAAAGAAGCATAAATATGTATTTTCTGAATAAAAATATTATACCTGAAAGCACTTGATAAAAATTGAAAAAGATGATGGAAGATGAAAAAACATTTGATTTATATCTCTCATTTCTCCATATTTCGTCATCCGACCAATCTCCATTTCATCCTCTTCTTTTAGGAGAACCCTCAAAACAATAAAAAAGAAGAACTAGAAAGTTTGGACAGTTCTTGCGACCAGAGGCAAGACTTGCCTAGTGAACAGAATAAAGGTGCTTTGGATAGCTCTCAGTGTTCACCCTCCCCTGTCTCCCAGGAAGACCTTGAATCAGAGATTTCAGAGGATTCTGATCAGGAAGTGGACATCGAGGGTGATAAAGGCTATTTTAATGCTGGATGATGACCACTGACATTGGTGTGTTTGGAAAACTGGGATTTGCTACAGGAAATCTCCTTGGATGAACCTGAAAACTGTATGACAGAGAGAATCAATTTTCTGGTATTTCTGGAAATCTAAAATATTTGGTGCACTGACTAAATAACAAACTCACATTGAAACCTTATTTTTGACTTAAATAGTTTTATATACCGATTTTAGATTGTATGATAAAGGGACTCTTCCCTGATTAAATTCACCCCCTTTTTTAAAAAAATTGTTTTTTCTATTTATAAAAAATAATTTTGAACTTTTTGGTTAAATTTTTAAGTTACAACTTTAAAGATTTTAATAGCTTCTTGAATGACTTTTCTATAATCGGTTTCTACATCCTACTGAATGGAAAAGCAAAGGAGCATCCCAGATCCAGAGGTGTGCCTTGGAAAGGGGGCCCACAATTCAGGCAGCCTTGGAATATTTTAAAGAAAATGTTACTTACTTATACATTACATTCTTATAGTATTGCCTTAAATCCAAAGCGGTCTCTGAGTTCTTGTCTGGGGGATGTATGTATCTTTTTGTCAGAAAGATATACACAGTTGATAATCTTTAAATGCTTGTTTTGCGCTATCACTTAGTACCTGTTTGACCAAGGTGTTAAGGGGATAGTACAGTCCAGTTCAAGCAGAGAAACTGACTCATCAGTGACCAGATTTAATCACAGATGAACTAGAAGTAGCAGGTTAATTAAATGTAAGTAGATTGTAGATATGTTTTATATTAATGTTTATAATGTGTGTATATATAATTGTTCACTGTAAAAAAAAAATGGCCAAAATGGTTTTTTTTTTAAATGAGTAACTTGTCTATAAAATAAATACGTTCGTGGGACGACTGACCTCGTTGAACCTCTCATTCTTGGATTTGAACAAACCTACCCCTTATCTTACAGCGCCTGGGGTGCTTGGCTGGGCGCTGGGGCTGGGGCTGGGGCGGGGTCGGGTGCAGGGGCGTCTGGGGCGTCTGGCGGTGTGTCTCTCGGCTTCTGGCGTCTCGGGAAGGCGGTTTCAGGGCGGCGACCGGTGGCGAGCACCTGGAAGGTAGATGGCCTTTCCCACATCTGGGTTCGCTGGGGGCTGAGTGTGAGTGTGTGTGTGTGTGTGAGTGCGAGTGTGTCTGGAGCAGCGGGGAAGGCCCGCTGCGGACCCGAGCCCTGGACGCGCCAGGCGGCAGGAAGAGGAGCTGCGCCGCCGCCGCCGCAGCGCAGCACCATCGATTCACCTTGGCGCTCGGGCCGGCTTGGCTCGCGGGGCCGGCGGGGCCGCCGTCCTTGACCCGCCTGAGTCAACATGCGTCATCCCTTGGCGGCCGAGTCCAGGTTGGGGGTCCGCTTAGAGGGCTGGGGGCCCTGGCCGGTAGGCGGGATGGGGGGAAAGCAGGGTGTGCCAAGACAGCGGTTCTCCCTCTTCAGTGAGCTTCAGAAACTCCTGCGGACCTTGTTGGGGCTCGTTGCCCACCCCATCCCCAGACTTTCTGATTTGAGTAGGTCTCGGATAGGTCAGGGAATTTGCCCTCTAACAAGTAGCCAGGTGTGTCCAAGCTGCTGGTCAGGGGTTCTAAGGCACTTGTGTGGAAGAAGCAGGTGAAACCCGTGATCCCCGCCTCGCCCTTTCTCCTCCCCTCCTCCCGACAGTTCCTGCCCTTGAGGGAGCAGGAGGCTGGCAGCTTTGAGGAGCAGGGAAAAGGAAGATGGGAGGCATTTCGATGGTGGAGAAGGGAGCAGGGCTGAAGAAGAGGTATTGTGAGCTGGGGAGGAAGGAAGTGCTGAGCTGAGGGTGGGTATGGGGCCGAGAAGAAGGTGGGCAGAGGTTTCTGACTGGCCAGGTACTGCCAGTTCAGCTGCTTGCCTAACTGAGCCACCAGGTTCCTGACATTCCAGGAAAATGATGAGCAGAGATCTGTGAGGGGAGAGGCCAGAAATCTCTTCCTCTAGCCTGATCCTCCTTGGAGGTCTCTAATTTTTACGGACTTGGATGCCTCTGGCCTGAGGTCCTGTGAAGGAGTGACTCTGCCCCTGGCCTGGCTTGACCAGGGCTGTGGCCCCCCAGACATGAGCACTCAGGTGAAGAGAGTGAAAAAGTCAGTGCATTTAGGATGTTACACCTTCTTGCCTCCTGAGGTTGCAGGAAGGCCCTTGGAATTACCTGTGAATTTTAATTTCTGAGAAAATTTGTTCTGGGTTCTGAAGCAGACAAGTGTGCATTGGCCTGGAAGCTTAAGGATTTCGGTGGGAGATTTAGTTCTTGGCCTCAGTTTCTTCATCTGTTGAATGAAGATGGTCTAGTTGACCTACATGACCTCTACCAGCCCTTCCTCACCCTCCCAATTCCCAACTCAGTTCTCAGTGTTGGAGTCCAGATAAGACATCCAGCCAGAGGGTCTCCTTTCTCCTCAGCAGTCAGGTTCCAGGCTCCCTGACCCTGCCTGACAGGTTTCATCAAAGTTTCAAAGGTCATAGTCTCATTTGAAAAGAGGACTGACTGTATCAGAGTTTGGGGAGAACAGGAGGCTTGTGGGCCTAATATTGAATTAAAGCAGTCCTGAAATCTGTGTGTGTGTGTGTGTTTCGCTCCTGGAGATAACCTCTGGTTAATGTTTATTCTTGAGAATAACTATCATGACTATCAAGCTGAGAAATAAAGGCTTATGTATTGATTGACACTAGAAAAATTGAGAAGTGAAGCTCATTTTAAAGTAGACAATCTCTGACACCAGGCCGTTTTCCAATTTAAAGTTATTCCCAGTTCTCTGAAGGTTGCTCCTATTCTAAGTATGTCTTTAACAGTCCAGAGTGTGTTACGTGAAGGAAGTACAGTATTCTCAGGACACAAGTTGGCATTAACTATTTTCTAAAGTGTCCCACTGCAGATTGCCAGTGAATATTTACAAATTCTTCCTACAATCCAGGCATTTTTCATTTGTTTGTCTTTTGGCTATTTCATGTTGAAGCAGCATGTATGACCTTTACAGCACAACTCCTGTCTTGTTTTTAACTCTTTTTATCAGGAGATTCAACTTGAAAACGGTTATCATTTAGCAGAAAGACAAACAGAAAAGCACATTTTGTAAGCAAAACGTTAATGATTGGAAGAATTGCCCTAATTTCATCATGACAGTGTGTGATTAATCCCCTGGGTCATGTACTTATACTTTAAGTTATTCAGTTCGTCAGTCTTTGATATTCAGAACCCTTCCTAACTTAATAGGATATTGATTTTGTTGGATGATGTACTTTGACTCTTTAAACAACATCACTTTTAGGGATGACTAGCTTGCTGTGTAGTATTTTATTTAGAGAACTGTTGCATAAGGTTTCTTTTTCTTACTTTTTATGGTTTTCTCAGGGTGAAAGCTGATAAGACATCTTGTGGGAAAAGAGGAAACCATCTCTGATAGTGAAAGTACCTATTCTCTTTCAACACTTCTGGCAACCTTTTTTTTGGTGTGGTTTCATTGCTGTGAATATTCATTTTAGTTAATGGGGGCAGGGCAGAGATTTAAGAAAATGTATCTAAACCTGGGGGAAATGCATTTAGCTGGGGACAGAACACACTTACCAAAATTCTCAATTCAGTTATACTGCCTTGTAGAAGGTGGCAGGAACTCAAAAACTGACACTTTTGATTTTTTTTTTTTTAATCTAATGATCAATGATCCTCTAAATCTGTGACTGGAGGTGATATTTATGTGAATTCTGACAACATGGGACATAATTTGGAAAACCACACAATCACTCAGGATGCTTCTAATTAGTTAGGAGTTCAGTATCTTGTAGTAAAAACAACCAGATATTGTACTAACGTTTACACGTCATCTCTTTGGGTTTCATGAAATTCCAGCTGGAATCTCTCTAACCTGATTTTTATCCCTTGATACGTTTTTGTTGATACTGTTGTTGAATCCAAATGAGAAACACTTTGGAAATTCCTCGCACCTACCAAAATATCTGACATCTAAACTCTACAGAGCCGATGTAGTCTACCCCTTCAGATGTAGCTGTAGGGAACCCTTCTCAGGAATCTTACCCAAGCGGGTAAGAGCAGGAATTGAAGTAAGGCAGTCGAATCCCCTCCACCTCCCTTGCTGGCTGGGGGCCTTGGGCTGAATTTGCAGCCTCAGTTCCTCGGGAAGGTGAGCGGCTCACCTGAGCGGAGGCATCAGTACCTGGCACACTGGGCGTCAGGTGTCCGCCAGAAAAGCTAGAAAGCCCCCACTGAGTCTCTTCTTTTGAGGCAGCTCTTTGATTCGCAGTTGCAGGCGGGAAACCTCTTGAGTCGGATGTACACAAATCTCTCCAGACAATAGAGAGGGCCGCAGGGAGGAGACCTTGGGGCTGGCAAAGGCATTTCCTGTCTGCGAAGGATCTTGACTTTGGCGCATCCGGCGATAGCTAAGAGGTTTTCGAAGCGTCCGAACGCTTTCTCGTGTGTGTGGCTACTTCTAAAAAAAATCACTACCAATTTCAAGCGATTTTCAGATGACAGCTAATAAGATCATTTCTCACTTAAAAAATATTTTTTTAATTATTTTTTTTCTAATTTGGAAGAGTTTGGTATCATTCACAATCTTAAAAATTAAAAAATCTCAGCACTCCACAACACTAGGACAAGAAAGGATTCACGGTATCCCCATCCTCGCCCCGGTCCCCCAGCCACCATTCGTAGATACTTGAACCGAGAAATGCCTGTTCAGTTTGTCTCCATTAAACTTGTTTACAGTTCACTTTTACAGTTTGTGTCCTCTACCCCTTCTCATCTCTCCACCTCCACTTCTTTTTATTTATTCCCTCTTCCTCCATCTCAAGATTACCCTTCCTCATTCAGTTTATTTCCCCATTAACAGAAAATTATCAGTCTAAATTCTTCAGACCTCACAGTCAGGGCTAAGATTCTTTTCCAATACAGAAAAGATAAGCTTTCAGGTGGAAATCCTGAGTTTTACAGCAACATTGCCAGAGTCCTAATACATTGCCCTCATCCCTCCAAGGACAGATGTTTTAATTCAGCTTTTTTTTTTTTTTTAAGCCAGGAAAATTCATAATTAGTGATGATAATAATCAAAAAATGATAATACTTGTGTCCTCAGGGGTCAAGCATTTGTGCACTAGGGGAGGGTGGGTGGGCAGTGGAGCTGCCCAGGAGATGGTGCAAGAAGGCGTAGGCACAGGATGCCCTGGCAGAGGCTTCTAGAGGTTCTAACGCAGAGAAAAGTAAATGGAGGTAGTGAATATGCTTTCACGCTACTCTCTCCGTTTGTCCCACTCTCTCCTTCCTGCGCCTGGGTCCATAAGTCTGTTCTCTCTCTTCATCTCCATTGCTGCGGGCAAATAGATTCATCAGTACCATCTTTCCAGATTCCCTGTATATGCTTAATATACGATGTTTGTTTTTCTCACTTACTTCACTCTGTATACTAGGCTCTAGGCTCATCCATCTTAATAGATAGCCAGTAGGAATTTGCCATATGACTCAGGGACCTCAAACCAGAGCTCTGTGACAACGTAGAAGGGTGGGATGGGGTGGGAGGTGGAAGGGAGTGTCAACAGGGAGGGGACATCTGTATATCTAATGGCTGATTCATGTTGATGTATGGCAGAAGCCAATACAATGTTGTAAAGCAATTATCCTTCAATTAAAAATCAATGAATTTAAAAAAAAGTAAATGGAGGGCTGGTCTAGGGGGAGAGAGAATTATGTTCATAGATTTGGAAGGGAAGGAGGTCAGGGAATAAGTAAGACTAAATCTTTGGAGGTGTTTGGGTTCCAGCATTTTGGAAAAGGGATTGTGGACTGCATTCTCCCCTTCCAGTCACACAAATCTCTTTGCTTTTGCACTTTGTTCCATCGGGAACTCTCCTTGCTCAGATTGTCTCCTGGCTGGTTCCCTCACCTCCCTCAGGCTTGGCCTTCCCTGGCCTTCTATTTAAAATCACAACTCCCTCTTCCCTATTCCCCTCTCACAATTTCCTGTTCTCTATTTCCCTTATTACAAATGGGTATAATATTTTAACTTATTTATTTATCACTTACTTGTTTCTCATTGAGATGGTATTACCACAAGCATAGGAATTTTTGTGTTTTGTCTGCTGCTATTGATCTGCAGCCTGACACATAATAGGTGCTCCATAGTAAGTGCCCAATGATTGAACGAATGAATGAACATATGCTGAGTGCTTACTATGCATTAAATATTATAGGACGCCTTCACATATTTTATATCATTTAATTCTCACAAAGATCCTCTGAGGTGGATGCTATTGTTCCTCTGTTTTCCTGATGAGGAAACTGTCACCGAGAAGTTAAGCCCAAGACCTCAATTACTATACCAATCAGTGATGTAATGTGAACTTCCTCATTTAATCTGTTGTGCCTCGGACAAGAAAATGGCAACCCACTCCAGTATTCTTGTCTGGGAAATCCCCTGGGCAGAGGAGCCTGGCAATATACAGTCCATGGGGTCGCAAGAGTTGGACATGATTTAGTGATTAAACAACAACAAAGTTGGTATCACTTCTAGCCCCAGGCAGTTACAGTGTGTACTTTCTTCACTTCTTCACCCTTGAGAAGCTATCAAGCCAAGTCTAATTCTAGCTGTAAGAAGATAGTTGAGAGTTTTCATTTATTTTAATCTTTTTGCCTTAATTCAAGTCCAGCATTAATTCTGGAAGGGATTACCACACAGTATATGGGATGTGCAGTTTCTGTGTCTGTAGCATGTTCTTCTGTTACACAAGAAGCTAATAAACTGAAGCACCTTCTAGTTTTCTGGGGAAATGAGTATTGTAAAATACACTGTATATTTTTGAAAATGGTAAACAAAAATCTACCCCTGGCCCATATTATTTGGTGTTCCCGTTGTAGTACCTGTTTAGTATCATTATATTTCTCCCCTGATGCATGTCCCCCAAGGGCCCCCAAACGTAGAGCAGCTCAACGGCTTACTATGGGGCCCCCAACATCTAGCACTGGGTTTTTCATGCAGTAAGCTTTTGTAAATATTGTACTACAGAATGAAAGTGAAAACCATGTGCCCTCCCCAACGGAAAGGAGAGACATTGCCCCCCTCCCCAAGCCTTGCACACTCATTCTATTTCCTATTCCTTGGCCATAAGAAGCATAGCTTCCCTGGATGGCTCCAGGCACACAGCAGAAAGACAGTGAGGGCTGCAAGTACAGGAGAGAGTCTTTGCTGGGCTTGGTCGTGGGTGGGGGGAGGACATGTTTAGGTCTGTTTAGTGCTTTAAACAAGCACTGAAAGAAGATATTCACCATGTTACCAACATGAATTTTAAGAGGAAGTGCTTCTGTGGGTTTATATTGGCCATCCTTCCCTTAGATTTGGTGATTTCATTTCAATTTCCAATTCACACTTCTCAGTTTCAATCAAGAGTTTCATTTAAAATGTACCTCGTTTACTGAAAAATGAGACTATTTGAGGGTAGTCTGTTATTGCTACTGTTTTTTATCAGCATCATCCATTTAGCAAATGGAAGCAAGAAATGCAAATGTTTTTAAATGTTTTCTTAAAGTAGTTCATGACTTGCAAAGAAACAAATGTAGAAGGAACATAAAATATGTTTGCTTCATATTCTGTTTCAAGGTTTTAGCTTTCCTTAGCTGCTTCTGGAATCTGCATTGCTACAGACTTTCCATTAATTGTACATTGGGCAGACTTATTCAATAAATGTTTAAAAAATGGCCTTTGAGTGCAGGTTTAGAGGTCTAGAGGAAGTGGTTTCTTAGACACCTGCCTCCCATATATTGAGTTGATGGTATGTAGGTGGAAGGGAGTGAGACAGTTATAATGATGTATGGTGCTTCTGATTAGTTAATTGAAGGTAAAATTTTTAGCTTCACCAAGCAATTACCTGATCTCGTTAAGGTCTTTAAAATCACCCAAATGTGACTTTGCCTGAAGCAGCTGCCCCTTGTTTAGATGTTATTTCAGGCATTAAGAAAAACACAATCACAATGTTAATGGTAACCAGAGAATTTAAGTCTGCAATTTCTGGAAAATATATTGTTCTGAATTTTGGTCATTATTCATTATTATCTGAACATGGAACATTAAAATATATTTACATTTGTAGGGTGTTTTACTTTTCAAAAAGTTAAAAAGTATCATGTTTATAAACTATGCTTTTTTAAACTAATGAAAAATTTTTATTTTTAACTAAAAATTTTTTTTCTTTAAAATTTTTACTCTTTGGCCGTGCCATGCAGCATGTTGGATCTTAGTTCCCTGACCAGGGATTGAACCCATGTCTCCTGCATTGGATATGCAGAGTCTTAATCACTGGACCTCCAGGGAAGTCCCTATGCTATTTTAAATACTTCATCTGAACTTAAAAATTGAATTGCAAAGTTTGCAAACACTTAAAAACAATGATGCTGTTCACATATTATAGCTAGACACTTATTTTTCCAAAGACACAATCCATTTGTAATACCAAGACTCCTAGGTACTTGGAAGGAAAGAAGCAGAGACACCAGGGGCATTGTCAAGAAACAATGACAGCAAATCTTTGCATATCAGGAGGGCTGGGAATATTAGTGACTAAGCTACGACTACCTGTTTTTCCACTCAGGGAAGTTAAACTAAAAAAAATTGTTTTTTCTAAAAACAACTTTCCAGGATTAATTTATGTTTTTACACATGGTTGTTCATGATAAGAAAGCTAATAACAAGTCCAACGAGCAAAGAAGAACCTCAAATTTATTTTAATTCTGGACATAGAGTCTCTCAGTAGTTATAATATTTTTACAAATAACTGACTAAGGCAGACCTGTTTATAGAACTGCCCCCACCAACGCCCTCTTCTCATTTTCATTCAGGGCCTCCTGTGCCCACTTCATCCCTCAACGTAGTATGATTTGAACGACGATTAAAGTGTCCTGAACAAAGGCCAACATCTGGCATCCCACGCCCAGAACTATCACCTCTTGCTCACCACTTCCCTCCCATCTCCCCTGGCATCACGCAGGTGACTCCACCTCTGCCAGGGCCATGGCTGGCCAGCTCTCCTCCTTCCTCTGACCCTGTCTTTCCTCCCTTTGCTCCCCCTTCTCTTTCTTTTGTTTTATTGGGAACCAAAAGTTGAGGAGAGTCAGATTGGTTCAGTGAAGTGCCTCTTAAAGAAAAAGGAAAATTATTAAAAAAAAAGAAAAGAAAAAGGAAAATTATAGTTCTTGAAGTGAAAATTAGGGAAAGTGCTGGAAAATGCCTTGGGATCTTCATAGACCCCTTCTACCATTATCTGAGTAGTTTTTATTCAACTTTGCTTTCAGTTTTTATTACTGGAATTGTGACAGTTTTGTTTTCTACCATCTGCCTTGTAGATAAGGGCTATTCTCCAGTTACATAAGGATTAAATAGGCTTCAGGGGACTGCACCAGGATATGACCTTTTTAAAGTCTATCATCTGAATGCACATTAATTTTTCTTGGTTATGAAAGCCATCCATTCTCAATGTGAAGTAAATGAAAAATAAAGTGTACAGAAGAAAAAGAATTGTCACTTGTGATCCCACCATTTAGGGATTCAAGTCTATGGAAACTCTAGGACAATTTCTTCAGTCGTTTTCCCCACTAGTTTATACGCTTCATAATTTTAAATTTTGACATCTTTCATCTTAAAATTATTTTTGAATGGTTAAAAATGTAAATAGTAGAAAAGGTAATATGGTCAAAAGTAAGTGTCTCTCCTTTTTCTCTTTCTCCCTGCCCCGGCCATCTAGTTGACTATCAGAGGCAATTTCTTCATGATCTCCTTGGTGGTCTTTTGGCAATGGTATATATTTTTATACAAACACATTTGTAAAGTAGCTACTCCTTTGTCTCAGTACAAATCTTACTGTTCATTCTTTTCTAGATCTTTCTTTTTTCCACAGTGAAAGATCTTAAATATTGTCCTATATCAATATACATAGACCTTTTCTTTTTCTTTACTTTTTTTTGGCTGGTTGGATTATATTTCATTTTATGTCTGAATCCTAACTGATTTGATGTACCATTAAGTTGTTTTCAGCCTTTTGCTCTTACATACAATGCTACAATAAATATCTTGCATGCATAGAATTTCTGCTCTAAATTACCTAGGACAAATTTCTAGTGTATAGCATTGCTGAGTTGTGTGATGTGCACTTTTTGCCTGCATAGTTATGCCAATTCACTATCGTAAATGTGATTATACTGGGCATTCCTGTGTCTAAAATATTTTATGTAAATATAAGTGTTTTCTTTTATAGATGTCATCTTAATGATTGTGTAATAGAGTATATGTTTTTGTGGTGATGTCATATTTCTTAGGAGAAGGCAATGGCAACCCACTCCAGTACTCTCGCCAGGAAAATCCCATGGACGGAGGAGCCTGGTAAGCTGCAGTCCATGGGGTCACAAAGAGTTGGACACGACTGAGAAACTTCACTTTCACTTTTCACTTTCATGCATTGGAGAAGGAAATGGCAACCCACTTTAGTGTCCTTGCCTGGAGAATCCCAGGGACTGTGGAGCCTGGTGGGCTGACGTCTATGGGGTCGCACAGAGTCGGACACGACTGAAGTGACTTAGCAGCAGCAACAGCAGCATATTTCTTAATTCTTTTGTTTTGGGGTTGTGTAACATTGTTTTGTTGTTATAACATTTTCCAAGTTGAGCTCAATTTACATCCATTTCAGTTTAATTCATTCTAGAGCATGTTCATAGACAGGATGAATATTTGATAAATATTGTGAAATTGTTTCCTGGGAAAGTTCTATTAATTTACATCAGTGGAGAACAAGGCTCATTTCACCACACCTTCACCAATGGGGGAGTGCTTTTTTCTTATTTTTAAGTACAGGACGAGAATGGTAGATTAATTTTATGTTTTTCAGTATTAAAAATTAAATTATTTTGTATGCTATTTATTTCCTTTTCTTCTTTAGCATAGTCTTTGCAGTTTAGTCCTTTTCT
Organism: Oryx dammah; assembly: GCF_014754425.2. Taxonomy (NCBI): domain Eukaryota; kingdom Metazoa; phylum Chordata; class Mammalia; order Artiodactyla; family Bovidae; genus Oryx; species Oryx dammah. The sequence goes on from NW_024070198.1 coordinate 13,575,705, forward strand.
TATGGATTTACTCGAACTCTTTATGTTGAAGGATGAGACTTTTTGTCTCATTTATTACAGAAATGTTTCTGTTTCTAAAATACATGCTTGTAATTTTGATGTGAAAAATTTTGTGTAGTCAAATATAGCAGTATCTTCTTTATGATTTCTTTTATTTCACTTAAACTTAGAAAGTCTTTCCTCATTCAGAGAGCAAATAAGCATCCAAGTAAAATAAAAAATTTTCCCTAAGGCTCTTCCTTTCCATCCTTCCCCCACCCCCCTTTCTTTCGACATTGAATTCTTTTTTAAATTTTTAATTATTTTTTATTTTTAAAAAATTATGTATTGCTTTGACTGTGCTGAGTCTCTGTTACTGCAGAGGCTTTTCTCTAGTTGCAGAGAGTGGGGGCTGCCATTCAGTTGCGGTGCACAGGCTTCTCCTTGCGGTGGCTTCTCTTGTATTGCACCACAGGCTCTAGGGTGCATGGGGTTCAGTAGTTGTGGCTCCTGGGTTCTAGAGCACAGACTCAGTAGCTGTGGCCCACGGGCTTAGTTGCTCCATGGCATGTAGGATCCTCCTGGATCACGGATCGAAACTGTGTCTCCTGCATTGAGGATTCTTTACCATTGAACCACCAGGTAAACCCTTTACATTGAATTCTTAATCTACTTGTTTATTTTGTCCTACAATATGAGATGTAGATGACACCACCCTTATGGCAGAAAGTGAAGACGAACTCAAAAGCCTCTTGATGAAAGTGAAAGAGCAGAGTGAAAAAGTTGGCTTAAAGCTCAACATTCAGAAAACTAAAATCATGGCATCTGGTCCCATCACTTCATGGGAAATAGATGGGGAAGCAGTGGAAACAATGTCAGACTTTATATTTTGGGGCTCCAAAATCACTGCAGATGGTGATTGCAGCCATGAAATTAAGAGACGCTTTCTCCTTGGAAGGAAAGCTATGACCAACCTAGATAGCATATTGAAAAGCAGAGACATTACTTTGCCAACAAAGGTCCATCTAGTCAAGGCTATGGTTTTTCCAGTGGTCATGTATGGATGTGAGAGCTGGACTGTGAAGAAAGCTGAGCGCCGAAGAATTGATGCTTTTGAACTGTGGTGTTGGAAAAGACTCTTGAGAGTCCCTTGGACTGCAAGGAGATCCAACCAGTCCATCCTAAAGGAGATCAGTCCTGGGTGTTCATTGGAAAGACTGATGCTAAAGCTGAAACTCCAATACTTTGGCCACCTCATGCGAAGAGTTGACTCATTGGAAACAACTCTGATGCTGGGAGGGATTGGGGGCAGGAGGAGAAGGGGACAACAGAGGATGAGATGGCTGGATGGCATCACCGACTCAATGGATATGAGTTTGAGTGAACTCCGGGAGTTGGTAATGGACAGGGAGGCCTGGCGTGCTGCAATTCATGGGGTCACAAAGAGTCGGACACGACTGAGCGACTGAACTGAACTGAACAATATGAGATGAGGCTGGAGAAGGGAATGACAACCCATGCCAGTATTCTTGCCTGGAAAATTTCATGGACAGAGAAGCCTGGTGGGTTACTGTCCATGGGGTTGCACAGAGTCGGGCACAACTGAGTAACTAACACTAACTATGAGATGAGGAACCAAATTAAAAATTTCCCTCAAATATCTAACCAATATTCAGTAATAATTCATTCAATAATCCTCGCTTTGGGGCCCTTTTCCTATATTAAATAACTAAAAATATGTTGGTTTCTGGACTAATACAGTGTTCTTACAATTTCATTTCTGTACTTCATGTATCTGTGGCTGGCCATAGGGAATAGAACTTGCATTTTGCAGCAGAAGGAAGAGATCTCTTACTCATCCTCACATATAGTCAGCTTTCTATTTCCAAGGTGTGGGCCAACTTTTGAATAGACAATAGCTAGCATTCAATTCCGGAGAAGGCAATGGCACCCCTCTCCAGTACTCTTGCCTGGAAAATCCCATGGATGGAGGAGCCTGGTGGACTGCAGTCCATGGGGTCTCGAAGAGTCGGACACGACTGAGCAACTTCACTTTCACTTTTCACTTTCATGCACTGGAGAAGGAAATGGCAACCCACTCCAGTGTTCTCGCCTGGAGAATCCCAGGGAGCGGGGAGCCTGGTGGGCTGCCGTCTTTGGGGTCGCACAGAGTTGGACACGACTGAAGGGACTTAGCAGCAGCAGCAGCATTCAAATGAATCTAGGTCTTCCTGCTCATTACCATTATACCACAGATGAAAGGACTGTCAGAACGTACAAAGCACCAGATTGAAGAAGCCTGGAATTAGGAATCTTTATGTGTCTCACCATCTGAATCCTCTGACGTGGAAGAGCTGAAGCCCTGCTTACCAGTCCACTCATATTTTAAATTATACTATTTCAGTGTTGTATTGGGCAAAACCTTAGATTAAAAAAAAATAGCTAACACTTACTGCAGGGTTATATTTTTTTCCATTTTTTCTAATCATCATTAATGTTCTCAGTAAAGTTAAATATTTTCTAGATATAATTCATACTCAAATTTTTATTGAGACAAACGATACATACCATGAAGTTAATCTTTATAGAGTGAACAATTCAGTGCCATTTAGTACATTCCCAGTGTTTTATAACCACCATCTTTATTCTGTTCCAAACCATTTTTATTTTTCTGAAATAAAACTCTGTACCCATTAAGCAAGCACTTATTCTCCCTTTCCCCCTGACCCTGGTACCCACTAGTCTGCTTTCTGTCTCTATGGGTTTATCTGTTGTAGGTATTTCACATAAATAGAATAATACAATATGTAGTCTTTTTGTCTAGCCTCTGAAACGTTAGCATAACATTTCTGAGGATTATCTGTGTTGTAACATATATCAATATGCCATTCCTTTTTGTGGCTAAATAATATTTCTTTGTATATACTGCAATTTGTTTATAGTTGTCGGTTAATAGATGTTTGGGTTGTCTCTACCTGTTGGTTATTGTGAACGGTGCTACTATGAACATGTGTATTCATGTGTTTGAGTACTTGCTTGTAATTCTTTGGGGTATATATGTAGGAGTGGAATTTCTATGTCATATGGTAATTCTATAATTATTTGAGGAACTGCCAAAATGTTTACCATAGTGGCTGCACCGTTTTATATTCCCATCAGCGATGTATAAGGATTCTAATTCCTCCATCTTCACCAGTACTTGTTATTTTCCTTTTTTGTTTTTTTATTATAACCATCTTTGTGGTGTGCAGTGGCGTCTTGTGGTTTTGATTTGCATTTCTCTAATGACTGATGATGCTGAGCATCTTTTTATGTGCTTGTTTGTAATTTATATATTTTCTTTGGATAAAATGTCTATTCAAGTCCTTTTCCCATAAATTGGGTTGTTTGTCTTTTTGTTGTTGAGTTGTGTTCTTTACATATTCTGGATGAACTAATTATGCCATTTACTAGAGCTTTTTACCAGATATATGGTTTGCAGATGTTTTCTCCCATTCTGTGGGCTGTCTTTTAATTTTCTTGATAATGTCCTATGTACAGAAAAATTTCTTAGACTTTAATGAAGTCAAATATGTTTTTTTCTTTTGTTGCTCATGCTTTTGATGTCATATCTAAAAATTCATTGCCAAATCCAACGTTATAAAGATTTATCCCTATGTTTACCTTAAGAGTTTTATGGTTTTAGCTCTAATATCTTAGTCATTAATGTTTTCAGTTAATTTTTGTATGTGGTGTGAGGAAGGTGTTCAACTTCATTCTGTTGTAGGTAGATACCTAGTTTTTCTGGCACCACTTGTTGAAAAAATTATTCTTTCCCCATTGAATGGTCTTGGCACCTCCATGGAAGAGCAATTGGCCATAGGTGTATGGGTATATTTCTGAGCTCTCAATTCTATTCCATTGTTCTATGTCTGTCCTTATGCTAGTATCACACTGTTTTGGTAACTGTAGCTTTGTGCTAAGTTTTGAAAATGGTAAATGTGATTCTTCCAACTTTTTTCTTTTTTTTCATTATCGTTTTGGCTGAGAGTTTGTTATATGCCGGATGCTACTATAAACTTTAGCACACATTCTGTTATGTAATTTGTGACAACTTTGTAGTGTAAATATTAATATCCACATTTTTCAGGTTAAGTGATTTGGCCAAGGTTACAGATTTGGTGGTAGTTATAGGATTAAAACTAAAATGAACTCCAGAGCCTACTTTCTTAAGGACTACACATGCTGTTTCTGCCAAAGATGAAAGATCACTGTAACTTAGTGACACTGTTTTCTTTAGGTAAAAGGCTAGAAATCTGTCTGTCCTATGAACATTTCTCATTTGGTAACTCACAATCAGGCTAACCTGGCTATATGGAACAGATATACTGAAATCCATTATTATTTTTTACATTTAGTAATTAATTTTTAAGGTTTGTGACTGCTCAGACAGTTTTGCATCTTCCTCTGTCTTCCTCTTTTTGTGATCTTATTTTTTCAGATGGATGTTGTGAGGTTATTTTCTATTTTGAGAAAATTACACAAATCTGATTTATTACCACAACAGCTCAGAAGTGGTTCCTGTTCAAACCCTTCCACACTGTCAGTACTTAAGATTCTGCCATTCTCCTTCACAGGACAGGAAATTATTGAGTATGGGTGATACTCAGTAATGTGTTTTGAACTGAACTGCTGTTGAAAAAATATCAGCCTCCTTAGATGTGTCAAAGCAAATATGAAGATTTTGCCATCATATATGGGTATGACATTGAAAGCAAATACACAAAGCATACTGTATTGGCAGGCTGTTTCTATGTCTTTGATGTAATATTTATTTATTATTTACATTCACTAAGATTATTCACTCTTTGCCATATACATCTGTGTTTTGACAATACACTATTGTATAAGCACTAGCACACAGGATAGAGAACAGTTACATCACCCCCCAAAATTCCCTCCTCCTCCCGCCCCACTTCTCACCCCCAGTCCCTGGTATCCACTAATTTGTTCTCTGTTTGTATAGTTTTTCCTTTTCTAGAATGTCATATAAATGGAATCATATAGTGTGTTGCCTTTTGAGTGCAGCTTATTTCATTTAGCATAATGCAGTTTTGATTCATCCATGTTCTTAACTTTTAGAAATAGTTAGCTTCTCTTACTGCTGAGTAATATTCCATGGTATGGATGTCCCATATCCATTTACCACCTGAAGGATGTTTGGATTGTTTCCAGTTTGGGGAAATTACAAGTAAAGCTTCTATAAACAGTTCACGTAAAAGTGTTTGTGTGATTGTAAATTTAATTGTGGAGTTACATAACAAATGTGAGTTTAACTTAATGAGAAATTGCCAAACTGGTTTTCACTTTCTTAGAGCTGTTGTAACAAATTACCACAAACTTGATGGTTTAAAACAACAGAAATGGGTTATTTCACAGTTCTGGAGCCTAGACATCTGAAATTGGTTGGCAGGGCCATACTCCTTTTGAAGACGCTAGGGGAGAATCCTTCTTTGCCTCTTCCTAGATCTGATGGCTCCTAGATCTGATTCCCTGGCTTTCAGCTACGTCTCTTCAATCTGTCTTAGTCCTTCCTATCATCTTCTTCTCTCATGTGTCTTTCTGTGTCCTCTCCTCTGTTTTCAAGAGGGCCCACTCTAATCAATTATTGCTGGGAAAAATTGAAGGCAAAAGGTAACAGAGGATGAGACAGTTAGTATCACCAACTCAATGGACATGAGTTTGAGCAAACTCTGGGAGATAATGAAGGACAGGGGTCACAAAGAGTTGTACATAACTTAGCAACTGAACCACAACAACTGATCAGTTATGACCACATCTTAGCTAATTTTATCTACGAAGACCCTACTCAAATAAGGTCACACTCTGAGGTTCAGAGTGAATGTGAATTTTGGCGGGTGGAGGAAGAAACACTTATTCAGTCCACCATAGTGGCTATGTCATGGTGCATCCCACCTGCAGTCTGTGAGCATTCCTGTTGCTTCCAGTCCTTACCAACACTTATTATTGTAAAAAAAAAAAAAAAGTTAAGAGCCATTATAATAGTGTGCTGTCTCATTGTGGCTTGAATATGGATTTCTGTCATGACTAATAATGTTGAACATCTTTTCATGTACTTATTTTCCATTTGTATATCTTCTTTGGTGAAGTGTCAATTCAAATCTTTTTCCCATTTTAAATGCTTTGCTTTTTCTGTATTGAGCTTTGAAGATTCTTTATATATTCTGGATATAAATCCTTCATCATCATGCAAATATTTTTCCCAGGTTGTGGCTTGTCTTTTCATTTTCTTAACAGTATTTTTTCATAGAACAGAATTTTAGAATTTTGATAAAGTCCAATTTATCAATTTTTTTCTTTTATGGCTTACAATTTAAATATTGTATCTAAGAACTCTGCCTAATTCGAGGTCACAAAGTCTTTCTCTTGATGTGTGTTTGAAGCAATAAAGATTTTTAAAGGGACTTCCTTGGTGGTCCAGTGGTTAAGCCTCCAGGCTTCCACTGCAGGGGACATGGGTTTGATCCCTGGTCAGGGAACTAAGATCCAACATGCAGTGCAATGTGGGCAGAAAAAAAAATTTTTTTAATTGAAGTGTGGTTTATTCAAACTGCCATCCTAACTTCTGCTATAGAGCAAAGTGACTCACTCACATTCTTTTTTCATACTCCTCTCCATTATGGTTTATCACAGGATATTGAATACAGTTCCCTGCACTACACAGTAGGACCTGGATGTTTATTATCTCATATATACTGTCTTGCATCTGCTAATCCCTAACTTTTGATCGTTCTTTTCTCCACCCATCTCTCTTGACAACCACGTCTGTTCCCTATGTCGGTGAGTCTGTTTCTACTTTGTGGATATGTTCTTTTGTGTCACATTTTAGATTCCATATATGTGACATACTATGATATTTATCTTTCTCTTTCTGACTTACTTTGCCTGGCATGACAATCATGTTCATCCATGTTGTTGCAAATGGCACCATTTCATTCATTTTTATAGTTGGGTAATATATGGTTCCAAATAGGAAAAGGAGTACATCAAGGCTGTATATTGTCACCCTCCTTATTTAACTTCTATGCACAGTACATCATGAGAAACGCTGGGCTGGAAGAAGCACAAGCTGGAATCAAGATTGCCAGGAGAAATATCAATAACCTCAGATATGCAGATGACACCACCCTTATGGCAGAAAGTGAAGAAGAATTTAAAAGGCTCTTGATGAAAGTGAAAGAGGAGAGTGAAAAAGTTGGCTTAAAGCTCAACATTCAGAAAACGAAGATCATGGCATCCGGTCCCATCACTTCATGGGAAATAGATGGGGAAACAGTGGAAACAGTGTCAGACTTTATATTTTGGGGCTCCAAAATCACTGCAGATGGTGACTGAGGCCATGAAATTAAGACACTTTCTCCTTGGAAGGAAAGTTATGACCAACCTAGACAGCATATTGAAAAGCAGAGACATTGCTTTGCCAAAAAAGGTCTGTCTAGTCAAGGCTATGGTTTTTCCAGTGGTCATGTATGGATGTGAGAGTTGGACTGTGAAGAAAGCTGAGTGCCGAAGAATTGATGCTTTTGAAGTGTGGTGTTGGAGAAGACTCTTGAGAGTCCCTTGGACTGCAAGGAGATCCAACCAGTCCATCCTAAAGGAGATCAGTCCTGGGTGTTCATTGGAAGGACTGATGCTAAAGCTGAAACTCCAATACTTTGGCCACCTCATGCGAAGAGTTGACTCATTGGAAAAGACTCTGATGCTGGGAGGGATTGGGGGCAGGAGGTGATGGGGACAACAGAGGATGAGATGGCTGGATGGCATTACCAACTCAATGGACATGAGTTTGAGTAAACTCCGGGAGTTGGTGATGGACAGGGAGGCCTGGCGTGCTGCAATTCATGGGGTTGCAAAGAGTTGGACATGACTGAGCGACTGAACTGAACTGAACTGAATATCCCATTGTATATATGTACCACATCTTCTTTATCCATTCATCTGTCTATAGACATTTAGGTTGTGAAATAGTAAAGATTCCATTTGGTCTAATACCAAGTTGATTTGAGAAAAAATGCTTGAGTTTACTCAATATTATAAAGAGATTAATTCAGTTAAATTAATTGATGGTTTAGCATTCAAACAATGTCTTCATGACTCCATCATTATTTTTCAACTCTTGTTTCCTCTAAACATAGAGGCTTCCATCTCAGGCAGTCTTTCTTCATGGTCAGAGACTCTAGGTTTAGTGACTTCAGGGGATAGAAATAGTTCTGTTCCCCAACAGTTCCATCAAAAGTCCTGGGACTTTCTCTCACTGGACTGCCTTGGTGAACATGCATTTATCTCTGAAGTTACCATAGCCTGGAGATGGAATAGCCATCTATGTTGGTCTTGTCCCTGCCCTTAGAGGGAGGGATAGAGAGAGGTCAGCCCCACCTGAGTCACAAGGATTGAGAGTGGTTAAATGAATTTCTAGTAGAAAACTAGGCAGATGTGAACAGAAAAGGGGTAACCAGATGATTGTCAAGTAAAAATGACTTTCCACTACAACTGAGAAAATGCCCTTTGTAACTTGCTTTGGACTAAATTGTGTCCTCTCCCCCCAATTTCTGTTTTGAAGCTCTTACCCCTAATGTGATAGTATTTGAAGATGGGGTCTTTGGGAGATAAATATGTGTAGATAAGGTTATAAGAATAGGGCCCTCGTGATGGGATTACTGACCTTAGAAGAAGGGACATCAGAGAGTTAGCTCTCTGTCTCTGCTCTCTCTGCCATGTGAGGGCACTGCATAAAGAGGGCCACCTGCAGATCAGGAAGAGGGCTCTCATCAGAGCCTGACCACACTGGCACCTGATCTCACACTTCTGGCTGCCAGAATTGTGAGAAAATAGTATCTGTTGTTTAAGCCACCCAGTCTATGGTATTTTTATTATGGCAGTGCTAGCAGACTAATACTCTTTATCAGTTTCCAACACTTGCTGTAATCAAAGCAACAGCTAGCCTTCATCGATTGCTTTCCCTGTGCCAGACACTGTGGCCTGTTTTCTCAACAATTCTCTGGGGAAGATACTATTACTCTCATCCTTATATTACATAAGGAAACTAAAGTTCAGTGACCTTGGATAATGTGCCCATGGCTGTGAGATGGTAGCCATGGATCCCAAGCCAGGTCCGTCTGACCTCAGAGCCCAGCCTAGTAACCACCGTGTTGTTGCTGTTCAGGTGATAAGTCGTGTCCGACTCCTTGCGACCCCAGGAACTGCAGCACACCAGGCTTCCCTGTCCTTCACTGTCTCCTGGAGTTTGCTCAAACTCATGTCCACTGAGTCAGTGATGCCATCTAACCACTTCAATCTTCTGCTGTCCCCTTCTACTTCTGTCCTTGATCTTTCCCAGCATCAGGGTCTTTCTAATGAGTCAGCTCTTCATATCAGGTGACCAAAGTATTGGAGCTTCAGCTTCAGCACCAGTTCTTCCAATGAATATTGATTTCCTTTAGGAACCACTCTGTACCACTTTGTACCTCTGTATACCACTATGTAACCACTTTAGTAACCACTATGATATACTGTTATCTCTCTCCAGCCTCCCAACCAGCCAGTCTGTCCTCTTCTACCCTGAGTGACCCTTTCACTGACATGAAAAAATTGACCAGGGCAGTGATTTTTCAACATTTCAGTCCCAGTGACAGATGAACTCCGCCTCCTGCTAAGTTCTGGATTCAGAGCACAGACAGGTTTCTTGCCCTTTCCCTCATAGCAACTAAACTCTGCTTTGAATTAGTGGGGGATCTTGGGCCCAGCAGATTTCTGCTTTGACTCAGACACAAGACTCTCTCTCGCCCCTCCTCCAGGAGCAGACAAGCATCACTTTGTCCTCCAAACTAGGGCTTGGAGAATGAATGGACTTCTCTAGGTACTCCTGGTCTCCCCTCAAACCTTGGCAGATACTGTAGGACTGGACCACCAAGAAAAAGGATCTTTCAGGTCCACTGTCTGCTTCCAGTCTTTCTCATGGGCACCAAGTGGACACTAAAGGAAGAGATGACAAGCGGGCAGGAATTTCTCTTGTGTCTGGAGTGCTTAGAGATGCTTGACTGTCATGCTAGCCCACACTCAGCCTTGAAGAATTTTTCTTCTTACCCAGTTTTATGATCATTGATTCTTCCCATTCTTTGCTGTGAGAAAGAGCTGATATGTCTTTTCTCTCCTCAGAGGGGTTTGTTATCCTTTGGAATTCAGTTACCTTGGTTGTTTTGCAGCTCCATTCTCTGGTGGACTGAAAATTTTTAGTATTGTAGCTTATGCCTTTTGTTGTTATGGGAGCAGCATTCTCTAGAAGCTTTCTAACTGAGAAGTAGAAATTCTCAGTTCCAAGCTTAGAAAAGTCGTTTCCAAAACAATTGTGAGAAAAATACCAGCCACACAGAGTGTGGATGTGGGGAAGAAAAGATTCTGAGATCAAATAAGCTTGCAAACTTTAGAGTGTCTTATTCTCTTTTGGATATTTACATGGCCCATTAACATCTTAAAGGCTCTGAAAAGTCCTGAAGAATAAAGAAGTAAATTTAATCTTATTTAGCAAAGCATCCTTAACATTTGTTTGGTCTGAGAACACTTCGCTTGTTAGCACTCATTATTTTCCTTAGAATGACTATTCTGTGAACATAACTTGGAAAATGGTGGCTTAGATATTCATACTTGATTCTCTGGAAACCTGGAACCCCAGTAGAAAGCAGAGTCCCTTCAAGGTAGTGCCAGAGTCCTTGTGGGTATTCCTAAAACCAAAAGCCGTCCTGACAGGGTGCTGAGTGGTGTTGAGGCCCTCAGAATCGGTCTCTGTGATAGTGTCCGATCTTGTGTGCTATGACTTCAGAGGGATACCTGAATATATGAAACCCAAAGTCAAAATCAGTGTCTGAAAGTCTATAGATCATTCCTCTGGCTCTCCTGAAGAGTCTGACACACCCTATTTCACTATCTAAAACCAATCATAAATCTCTCCCTGGACCCTGTATTTATACAACTTGTCCTGTTGGCTTCTAGTCACCATCCCCACTGTGCTGGGGGTACACCCTGAATATGCAGCTGCTATGATATAGTAGGGCTGGCTGGGAGTCTATTTTATGGACCCTTGTGCTAGTTTGAAATGAAATCTTTAGCCTTAATTTACACACATTAGTTTTTTGACCCTGGTCTGTCCTATAGATTTGAGAGTCCCTGCTCTCCACCTCTCAGTTATATTATCATTCTTTGAAGTAGCCTAGACATCTGTTGTTCCCATCTCCATGCATCCCTTTTGATTCTCCCCTTGGGGCCCCAACTCACTCCCTTTGAAGAATTAACCCGCCTCCATTCCTTATTCAGGTGGTGGCAATTGGTAATTGCTGGCAAGGACTGGGATTTAAACCCAAGGAGTCTGACTCCAAAATCTACTTCCATAATATTACACTATCCTGCTTCCTAGTTCTGGAGTATATCACTTTTCACTTATATGGCATTTACTTTTTGTTACTCTGAGTAGTGAAATTACCTTCTATTATAGAGTTTCTTCCTAGCTGTTTGCATAGCTTCATGTAAGACATATTGAAGTTAAGATTATTTTAAAAATAGGTAAAAGTTCTCATTTCATAATGGGGAAATCATTTTTTATTAGTTCTGGCAATGACACAAATTAGTTCTTTTTGAAAAATAATGATGTTTACTCTGAAACCTTTGGTCCTTTTTATTCCTTAGTCACTTGGCCACGTGGCCATGAGTGATAATTAGGGAAGCTAACAGCTTTTTCAGGATACTAGCCTAATTACCCTAGAACTATCAACCATGAATCAAGAAGTCTATCATGACTTCATTGTTCTCTACACAAGTTATATGGTCCCCTATTTCTTTCATGCCTGTGTCCGTCTCTCCGTCTAAAATGATATTTAACTAAGTAATCAGGGATATTAACTATTCACAGCCCAGGCAGGTGTGGGCAAATAACCCCTGCAATAATAATCCATTGGCAGCCTCAGAAATGGCTGGCTGTGAGTAAGCACACAGCACTTAGTCTGGTCCTTCTTATGTGTTTGTGGATACATTTGCAATTTCATGCACAGTTTTAAATGTTAAGCATTAATTGGAAATGGGCACTGAAGCATCAATAGAGTCTACATTTTGCCCTTTTTAATGAAAACGCTAGATATAGATTTAATGCAAAATTAAACATTCAGCTCACTATGTTCTACTCCAGCAAATTAGCCAGTGTTTGTCATCTTTTTAAAAACCGGGAGTTTCATGCCTCATTTCCCATGGTTTCGTTAGGGACAGATAGAAAGCTGATAAACAGTCCATTTGTTCTCTTACAGTAGCTCCCAGCCACACCACTGCAGTCAAGCTTCAGTGCTCACTGCCTTTACAAACCCTGTTGTGAGTTGAAGTGGCTGCTTTTGAACATTTGACTGAAGCAGAGCCTTGGTGAGAGGAAGGGACAGAGGAACTTTCTCAGAGGAACACAGACTTGGCTTTGTTCGACAGTGGCCTCTGGGTTGTGAGTTCTGAAATGACTCAGTGAACCCAAAAGGGAACAGAGCATCAGTGAGCCCCTCCTGTGTGCTGTTCTAGATTTTTGTATCCATTAGCCCCACAACAATCAGCACAGCCCCAAGAGATCCATGCGACTACCTCCACCCAGCCAGATGAGGAAACCAGGGCCCAGAGGTGAAGCTGAGCAGCTAGTAAGTGGATTTGAAACCACTCACTACATCACACTATGTCACAGCGAAGGACTGCACTTCCTTGTCTCTACCAGTAGTACATTATTTGTCCTTCAAGGAGGTTACCTAAGCCACCTCCTCCAGGAAGTCATTGCTTATTGCCTACTTGTTGACTACCCTTCTTAGTGTATTTTTATTGCACTTTATCTGTGCTTCCAATGTAGCACTTAGGACTTTCTACCTTTGATAGGATGAATTGAATACCTGTCTGACTCTCTGTGAGAGGAAGGGCTAGCTCTCAGATCACCTTTGTAAACACCATGGGACCATGCCTATCAAAGATACTCAATAATTATGTCCATTGAAATGTTTATAAAGTAGATGGATTTTAACATCTCAAATCCTGTTTCCAGAATTATGAGAAACACTATGGGGAAGGGGCAGGTCCTGTGGGAAATCTGCCTTGATCTGAATCCCAGCTGAACGACCTAAGGCAAGTCACAGAGCTTCTCTGAATTTCAGGTTCCTTGGAATATAAAATAAGAATAATGATAGTTCAGTTCAGTCGCTCAGTCATGTCCGACTCTTGGTGACCCCATGAATTGCTGCACGCCAGGCCTCCCTGTCCATCACCATCCCCTGGAGTTCACTCAGACTCAGGTCCATCAAGTCCGTGATGCCATCCAGCCATCTCATCCTCAGTCGTTCCCATCTCCTCCTGCCCCCAATCCCTCCCAGCATCAAAGTCTTTTCCAATGAGTCAACTCTTCACATGAGGTGGCCAAAGTACTGGAGCTTCAGCTTTAGCATCATTCCTTCCAAAGAAATCCCAGGGCTGATCTCCTTCAGAATGGACTGGTTGGATCTCCTTGCAGTCCAAGGGACTCTCAAGAGTCTTCTCCAACACCACACTTCAAAAGCATCAATTCTTCGGCGCTCAGCCTTCTTCACAGTCCAACTCTCACATCCATACATGACCACAGGAAAAACCATAGCCTTAGTCGGCAAAGTAATGTCTCTGCTTTTGAGTATGCTATCTAGGTTGGTCATAACTTTTCTTCCAAGGAGTAAGCGTCTTTTAATTTCATGGCTGCAGTCACCATCTGCAGTGATTTTGGAGCCCAAAAATATAAAGTCTGACACTTTCTACTGTTTCCCCATCTATTTCCCATGAAGTGATGGGACCAGATGCCATGATCTTCGTTTTCTGAATGTTGAGCTTTAAGCCAACTTTTTCGCTCTCCTCTTTCACTTTCATCAAGAGGTTTTTTAGCTCCTCTTCACTTTCTGCCATAAGGGTGGTGTCACCTGCATATCCGAGGTTATTGAAATTTTCCTGGCAATCTTGATTCCAGCTTGTGTTCCTCCAGTCCAGCGTTTCTCATGATGTACTCTGCATAGAAGTTAAATAAGCAGGGTGACAATATACAGCCTTGACGTACCCCTTTTCCTATTTGGAACCAGTCTGTTGTTCCCTGTCCAGTTCTAACTGTTGCTTCCTGACCTGCATATAGGTTTCTCAAGAGGCAGGTCAGGTGGTCTGGTATCCCCATCTCTTTCAGAATTCTCCACAGTTTATTGTGATCCACACAGTCAAAGGTTTGGCATAGTCAATAAAGCAGAAATAGATGTTTTTCTGGAACTCTCTTGCTTTTTCCATGATCCAGCGGATGTGGGCAATTTGATCTCTGGTTCCTCTGCCTTTTCTGAAACCAATAATGATAGTACCTGCTTCAAAATGTTGTTGGCAAATTTCAATAAAATATGGCATGTATAGTGCTTGGTGCAAGTGCCTGGTATACAGAAAATGTTATTATTTTTCTGAAAACTGAAGATTTTACAGCATAGCAAGAAACTATGTGGCACTTGATTTGTCCACAATTTTAAAATCTAAAAGAAAGGGGGTTGGATTGCGTGATGATGGAACTGACAGACCTGAAGGACCATTTGATAAAGACCAACCAGATAAGATATGAAAAGAGAAATGATTACAAAGTCCCAGGTTTTGGCAGGCCTTGGATTCATCATGTGCTTGGACCCAACCATGTACTCCAGTTGCAGTCCAGGATATAAGCCTAAGACTTATGTAGGAAAGAAGTATAGAATATATGTAGAATGGTTTCTGACAATGACTTTCCACTGAGATCAGTTCAGTTCAGTTCAGTTGCTCAGTTGTGTCTGATTCTTTGTGATCCCATGAACCACAGCACGCCAGGCCTCCCTGTCCATCACCAACTCCCGGAGTCCACCCAAACCCATGTCCATTGAGTTGGTGATGCCATCCAACCATCTCATCCTCTGTCATCCACTTCTCCTCCTGCCCTCAATCTTTCCCAGCATCCGGGTCTTTTCCAATGAGCCAGCTCTTCGGATGAGGTGGCCAAAGTATTGGAGTTTCAGCTTCAACATCAGTCCTTCCAATGAACACCCAGGACTGATCTCTTTCAGGATGGACTGGTTGGATCTCCTTGCAGTCCAAGGAACTTTTAAGAGTCTTCTCCAACACCACAGTTCAGAAGCATCAATTCTTCTGCACTCAGCTTTCTTTACAGACCAACTCTCACATCCATACATGACCACTGGAAAAACCATAGCCTTGACTAGACGGACCTTTGTTGGCAAAGTAATGTCTCTGCTTTCTAATATGCTGTCTAGGTTGGACATAACTTTCCTTCCAAGGAATAAGCATCTTTTAACTTCATGGCTGCAATCACCATCTGCAGTGATTTTGGAGCCCCAAAAAATAAAGTCAGCCCCTATTACCACTGTTTCCCCATCTATTTGCCATGAAGTGATGGGACTGGATGTCATGATCTTAGTTTTCTGAATGTTGAGCTTTAAGCCAACTTTTTCACTCTCCTCTTTCACTTTCATCAAGAGGCTCTTTAGTTCTTTTTCACTTTCTGCCATAAGGGTGGTATCATCTGCATATCTGAGGTGATTGATATTTCTCCCAACAATCTTGATTCCAGCTTGTGCTTCCTCCAGCCCAGTGTTTCTCATGATGTACTCTTCATATAAGTTAAATAAATGTCATATTTTCCAAACCTACCTAATCATTTATACCAGAGGGACTGGCAAAGAGAGAAATGCTCACAATTCAGAGAGCTAGTTCGATCAACCAGGGCACCATTTTGTCCTTGTTTGGGAAGTTAACTAACGAAATGACTCACCTGCTTGCCTGTGTAACACAGTTTGACTCAGGGTGATCCTTTCAACATCTCTTTGAGGTTGAATCTTCTCATAGATAAACACAGGTCAAAATACAGACACCTCCTCTCTGTTTCCCTCCCTGGGCCTCAGTTTCCCATTTGGTAAGTGACCAGACAGCCTCTCAGCCCCTTCTGTGGCCAGCCTTCCATTGCTCTGCCCTGCTTGGGATGCTGTGAAGTCAGTTCAGCAATATTGCCCAAGCTTTTGGGGACTTCCTGACCCCTGGCTCTGCTGGATACCAACCGATTAGATGAGCTGATGGATACAAAGGGAAAAACTTTCTCCCCCAGCAGGAGGACAGCTGCCTGACCAGGGTTTCTCCTGAGTGACTCCTCAGAAAGGGGAGAGTGGGGCCAGCTGGTGATGGCTGTGTCTCCCTTCCTTTCCTGGCCATCTGATCTCTGTTTGCATGTAACAGCTCTCCCTTTGGGCAGCAAGCAAGTGGCAGGGGGGCCCAGAAGACATCTAACGAAAGACATTTTCTAAAACAAACAGACACCTTCCAGGACTCTTGTCCCAACACAGCAGCCCCACTCTCATGGAACTCTAGAAGCAGCCCACTGTGAAGGGAAGAGAAGGGGAGGAGGTCTTGCAGCCTAGACTCTTTGGCTCCAACTGGCTGGAAAAGTCAACAGCCTTCAACAGAGTTTCCCAAGCCCCGTGTGTGCCAGCAGCAACAGCACCTGAGGAGGTTGTTGTAAGATAAATTTGTGGGCTGTAGACTAGAACTCTCTGATTCAGTAGGTGAACGGTGGGCCTGCACATATTATTTTTAACAAACTTCCCAGGGGGTTCTTGTGCACAATTGGGCTTGGGAATCCTGTTGGTTTAGGTCATGGGGGAATAGGGAAGATTAGGGGAGTCTGGTTGGCAAAACACATCAGCTCCGCCCATGCCCCAGTGGCGTGGGCAATTTTTAGCATCCCAGCTGCTTCTAGCTGTGCCTGTGGGTGAGTTAACATCTCAGAGCCTTAGTTATCACATCTCTAATATGAGAATCATGGCAATGACCCCAGAGTATTAATGTGAAGGTTAAATAGACAGTATCTACCGAGCAGTTGGTGGAGGGCTTGGCAGAGTGAGCACTTAGGAAGTGTTAGTTGTTGATATTGTTACTGTGTTATAACTTCTGAAAGAAGCTTGACTGTTCTCTGATTTGGGCATCATGAATTCACCTTATTCCAAAGAGTCTTCTATAAATTAAAAAAATAATAATCTTACTGATTTATTTATTTTTGATTGTGCTGGGTCTCTGTTGCTGCGTGGACTTTTTCGTTGCGGTGAGCAGGGGCTCCTGTCTAGGGGCAGTGCTCAGGCTTCTCATTGTTATGCTTCTCTTGCTGCAGAGCATGGCTCTGGGGTGTGTGGGCGCCATACTTGTGGCTCCTGGGCTCTAGAGCACAGGCTCAATTGTGGCCCATGGGCTTCGTTGCTCCTCAGGATGTAGGATCTTCCCAGACCAATGATGGAATCCGTGTCTCCTGCATTGGCAGGTGGGTTCTTTACCCCTGGAGACACCAGGGAAACCCTCAAAGAGTCTTTATGACAGGCCAGTACATTTTATACTGACTTTAAATAAATAAATAAAAGGAAAAAGGAGCAGCTAGATTTTGAGTGGGGCCTGAGACTTCTGAAAAGGCCGAGGGAGGTGCAGGCAGACAGCTGGAGGACTGTGGGCTGTGGGTAGAGGGGAAAGAGTGCTGAGTGGGAGTCAGGAGACTTGGTTCTAGGCTTGGCCCTGAGCACATGTCAGATCTCGGTTAAATCATGTGACCACCCCGGCCTCCTTTTTTTCCCCTCACTTGTACAGTGGAACTGCCTTGGAAGACATCTAAGGTCTTGTTCTCTAAACAATTTACCCCAGAGACCCCTGAGGAGTCACATTTCCAACACTTTTTACAAAAACAGCTTGTGGAATTAGGCTAAAAAACATCAATATTTGTTCAGTTGCATACATGGTTGTTAGAGTATTCCTTACATTTCTTGTGCTTTTGAAATATTTAACAACAACAAGCTAAGCTATTATTTGCAAATGCCAGCTGATTGGTTCACATTAATCCCAGCCAGCATGACTCTGATCAAAATGGGGAAGCAGGCAAGATGGCATTCAGTGGCCCTCCAGATTGTGACGGCTCCTCAATTCCTGTTGGGATTTCGCCTCTACACCCTACTCTACTTGTTTTCAAGTTCTTCAGCCATCTGGAGCCTCCCTTCCTCAAGGACTTGTTTTTCCAGGGCTCCCAGTCTCACTGTGGGACTGACCTGAGGTTATGAAGGCCTGATGTGATCTAATTTCAATTCCTGCTTCTATTTGTAAGCCAAACAGCATGCATGTCAGACCCATGCTTGTGAGGCTGGCGAGGGCGTTTTATTGGAGGATGAAAGGCATACATTGCCCCTTGAACTCTGATCTGGGCACCAAACAGATTTTTCCCATTTGATTTCAACCCAAATGATGCATCTTGGACTGAAAAGCTAATATTTTTCTCTTAAAGTGATTTACATTTAACAATGAAACCTTTTGCCACAGGTGGTTACATCCTATACTTCAGAGCTCTGGACTCTTGCAGAGGGTCTTCTAATCAGACTCCTGGTTCTATCCTGGCCTGAACCAGCCCAAGCCAGCCGCTCCCTTGTTAGCTTTAGATGTCTTGCATTTTCTCTCAGGGCTCTTCTCCAAGTCTCTTGGACCTTTACACCTTGCCTCATCTGCCATTCATTCAAGTCTGTGCCGAGGCAAATTTTGCCCATTGAAGACCCTCCCAGGGTAAGGGTCTTTCTCACCCCTGCCTCCAAATATTTCCGATGAAGGCTGACTGTGTAGCCTCTCAGAGGCTCCATTTCCTCATCTGCAAATCGAGGGAAAATAATAATCCTAGCTGCAAGGATTAAATGATCCAGTGGTGAGAAAGTACCTTGCACATGGCCATAATAAATGACCAATAAGCAGTACCAACCCTCGTTAGCCATCAAGACATTAAGTCTTAGTGCCAGCTACTTTCAAACCCTCAGCTCTTAAGCCACCCCTTTAGTCCTTCCGCACACATTCGCTGACTGTAACAAATGCCAACAAGTGATCGGTTTATTTAAACTTCTGGTCAGTGATGGTTGATTGTCTGGAATGCCATTTGTGTTTGCATGGTACCTCTCAGATCTCAATTAGCCACCAAAGTTGAGTAGCTAGAAAAGGAGTGTGATTGGAGGGCATGCCATAGTTTCCCAACTGAGAGGCTCAAGGCTTCCTGGGGAGACCTTTGTTTTTCTCCTTCAGTGGACGTGTGTAGAGGGGCAGCTTCTAAGAAGGGATATGGCCCCTTTTCAAGGGGCTTTGGAGTGGCTGAGTCCTCCTGCCTACTAGGCAATATATTCACAATATATTCAGTTCCTTTATGTGGTCCTTTCTTATACTAGACTCTTGGAAGCTGGCTCATCCTCTTATAAAAGGACGCTGAGTAGAGTCATACAGTAAAGGGAGGTAAACATTCTTTTAAACTAATTTATCAATTTAACGCAGCATAGAGGTGTTGGGTTACCAGGGTCAACAGCCAGCAGTCACATTCCTCAGTTGTTTGATTGGTGAAATGCATTAACAAACAGCCAGTAAAACTCTTTCTGATTAATCATGTTGATAAGTTTTTTTTTTTTTGTAATGTGCTACTAGTTTTTTAATGTAATCTGCTTGGACAGCAGCCATTCTGGTGAAGTGTCTTGACTTATCTAAAGAAGCCTTGATGAGAAGGCTACCAGGCCCGGAATTTTATTGTGATATCATGTAATCATTAACTGCCTTCCTGCATATTTGCTTCCTTTCTTGAAACGAAGGGAGGGTTTGTAGAGTAAGGGCAACAGGTAAGCAAGGATGAGCCCCAGCAATGAAAGGAAAGGGGGATGCTCTGATGAGCTGAACCTGAAAACACTGACTTACCCTCAGGAATAAAAATATTTGAAAATACTAGTAAGAACTTCAGTGAGCACTCATCTTTTAAAGGTAAAGGAAGACAAGTCTGCTTTTCTCTCAAGAAGTGGAAATCTCGATCTGGGTTTTTCCACCTCAGTACTGTTGACATTTTGGGTTGGAAAATTCTTTGTTGTGGAAGCTGTCCTGTGAATTGTGGGATGTTTAGCCTCTACCTACTAGGTGCCAGTAGCTGTCCCCTCATTCCTTTTTGGCAATCAAAAAGGTCTTCAGGCATTACCCAATGTCCCCTGGGGGACAAAACTGCCCTTAGTTAAGAGCCATTGTCCTAGATGTACAATTTGAAAATTTCAAGTAACCTATTATGACTCTGCTGACCTCATTTCATCATATTGTTTAAGGCACAGTGAAACACTGACTTCTTCTCCCTTTTTCACCTGGACTGTTCCTTCGTCTGTTCTCTGTCCACTAAGGCCTTCAGTCTACATTGTCTCCTCCTCCTGCACCCCTTTCCTCTTCTTCCTCCTCCTTCTTCCACACACAGAACCCTGCACTGAGCAACTGTCCAGTAACATGCCAAATAACCAGGGAATTCTTTCTCCCCCCAGGTTTGTGAAGCCTCGGAGGCAATTGGGATAAAAATCCCCCCAATTATTCAGAGATAAAATGAATATTCTTTCATTAAAAATAGGCCATCTAAATGGTAGCAATTTAAATGGGTTGAGAGGCTGCAGAAGTAAGTGGTAAAATTGCTGAAATTAAACATAATTCACTACTATTAAGTGCTTACTAGGTACCACATACACTACCTTATTTAACTCAGATGTTGTTCCCATTTTGCAGATGAGGAAATAGAGGTTTAGTGAAGTGATTTGTTCAAGTTACTTGAACCGGAGCTGAACCAGCAAGCAGGAGGGTTTGAACCCAGGCAGACTGACTCTGGGGCGGGTACTCGGCCCCTCGTCATACAGCTGCAACCCCAGACAGGTGAAGGATCACTGATCGGGGCTGGGGACCAGGCGGAGGGGTGACTTTTCAGGAGTTGTAAGAACAACTTGGCTGATTCTAGAGGCCCCAGCTTTCAGTGTCTGGGCCTATGCAAATAATGAAGTGAATGTGGTCCCATTTCTTTGTTTCCATCTGTCTTAGTGAAACTGCCTCTGCTTAGCGGTGTGGAGTATTGCTTTCCCAGTTTAGAAAGTTAATTTAAAAATGCAGCTGAAGTGAAGAATATGGTTCAAGAGAGTGCCCAGCTAGCAGGTGTTAGGTGAATAGGGTGGGGGCAGGGAACGCTGGGTTGGAGAATCGAGAAATAAGTTGAACCTTTGACCCTTGAAGAATGTGAGAAAAAAGAAAAGAAAGTATACCCGTAGGTCCAGAACCTTGGCAGTACCTATCCCTGGACCTGGCCTAAAAAGTCTGTTTTTGCTCATTTTGTAGTTCTGATAGAAAAGCACAAAGAGGTAGTTGTAGTTTCCAGTGTCTTGGGGGTAAGATTGTATGCAAACATTGAAAAAGATATCCCCACGCCCTTGTATACTACAGAAGTAAACATGTTTACTGAAGAAAAATTAGAAACAAGAGAGAAAAATGTAAAAATAGCCAACAATCCCATCACATAGCAGAATCCACTGTTCACATACTGTGAACCATACTCTTGCAGGTTGCAAAGTCTTCAAGTGAGTTGTAATCAAATGATGGAATGAACAAGATGGGAAGGAGGGAGGAAAAGAGAGGCCATGGTAAATGCCAGAGTTAACTGAATCAACCCTCTTGTATCAGTGATGGGCCTGCTTTAATAAGCCTGCAGGGAGCAGAATGTCAGCTCCTAAGTTTACCACTTACTACCGGCATCATCTCTGCCTCGCTCTAAAGACTCTGCTCATGCCTGGAGCAAAGCCCCTCGAGGACCTTTGATAACCCTGCATCCCCTACAGAGGCTGCTCCAGGAGCCAGTCATCCGTGCGTGCATTCCTGAACATGCTTACCTGGCTGTCTCTCCTGAGTAGTGCTTCAAGAACCACAGCCTGAAAAGACTCTCTAAACTCTAGGCTTCTTGCTAGAAATTACCCGTCCTGGGCCTTCTGACAGGCTGCACCACTGGAAGGCCTGAGGAGAGATAAAGTCACAGCATCATCGGAAAGCTCCTGTTTGGTCTGAAATCTGCCGACAGCCTGTCTTCCACTCCATTGCCATGTGACCCGATGCTGTGTGTCTGTGTGTGTGTGATGCTGTGTGTCTGTGTGTGTG